>NW_006408521.1:49637925-49639464 GCF_000296735.1 Chrysochloris asiatica
TAATTTGATAAAGAACAGTTTGGACATGCTTGCCAGGTGGCCAGAGTTTGTTCCTCAGAGAGATTTGTTCCCAGGATCCTACACACTGCCAACACAGTGGAGACATTAAGAGAGGCACATAAGAAACCATTTTCTCAGAAGCTACAATTACTGGAGTTAGAAGCATTGCTGTTGTTGTTGTTGTCAGGTGCCATCGAGTCGGAACCGACTAATAGCGACCCCATGCACAGCAGAACAAAACAATGTTCAATCCTGGGCCAACCTCACTACCACTACCGCTGCCACACTTGAGTCCATCAATGATGCCACCTGGCTGATCCATCTTGTTGGGGGGTCTTCCTCTTTAGAAGCATAGAATGAATAATAAGACAAAAGAAAATTATACAGAGGTAGCCCACCAGTGAGTTCGTAAAAACCAATGAACCTAGGACGTCAGGAGGTCACTTCCTTTGGCCCTCAGGGTCCCTGGCTAGCCATCCTGAGTAGGGCCATCGTGTAGAATTTTCGTCCATGACACAAGGCCTCAACATCTCAGTGCTTGCAGTCCCCAACAATTGGGGAAGTCAATGTTGCTTCCTAGCCTCTTCCCACTTGCTCCTAATTCCATGCTGTGATTAAGCAGAGTCTCTCTGGAATGGGCCACATTTGCCAAGGGACAGTTACTGGGATGACAGGATCTCTTTCCTACCAGGACAGTCATGTGCTTACTGACTACAGAATACACCTATCTTGTCTTCTCTCCCTCTTTTCTGTCTCCCCTTGTGATCTGCACCAACCCTGCACTTGACTTTAGGGTGCCCTTGCTCTTGGGGTACCTTCTTCCTGATGTTGATGTCTGTGTGAAAGACTTCTCTTCTCATTACAGTAGAAGGAAAATCTAAAACTCAGATCTGAACACTGAGGGAGTAAATGTTGTGCCTTAGAATTGTATGTACCTGTCTACCCACCCTGTCAACCCACTCTGTTTATTGGGATGTGGAGCTAACACTAAAGAAGCGCTTTGTCTCCCACTTATCAGCTATGACCTGCACAATTAAGTGTTCCAGGATAGCCGTTCTCTGCAATGTTGTCCGTACTTGTCATGATCCACACAGTCGAAAGTCTTTGCATGGTCAATAAAGCAGGTAAGCATCCTTCTGGTAGTCTCTGCTTTCAGCCAAGATCTAGCTGACATCAGCAATGATATTCCCCATTCCACATCTTCGTCTGAGTCCAGCTTGAACCTCTGACAGTTCCCTGTCAATGTACTGCTGTAGCTGTTTTTTAGAGAACTATCTTGAGCAAAATTTACTTGCATGAGATATTAATGATATTGTCCGATGATTTCGGCATTCCATTGGATCACCTCTGTTTGGAATGGGCACAAATACGGATCTCTTCCAATCTGTTGGTAAGGTAGCGGTCCTCCAATTTCTTGACATACATAAGTGAGTGCCTAAAGTATTGCATCAGTTGTTGAAAGATTACAGTTTGTATTCCATCAATTCCCGGAGCCTTTTTCTTTGACAATGCCTTTAGTACACTTTGGACTTCTTTCAG
>NW_006408521.1:49640495-49644324 GCF_000296735.1 Chrysochloris asiatica
AGTGCCATCAAGTTGATTCCAATTCATAGTGACTCTGTATAGATTTTCCAAGGAGCTGTTGTTAGGTTTGAACTGATAACCTTGTAGTTTGCAGTCCAGTGCTGATCATAGAGCACCACATCAAGAATCCATTTTGCCTATGTTGTTGTTGTTTCGTGTCGTCAAGTCAGTTCTGACCCTGTATAGGGTGAGAACTGTATGGGGTTTCCGAGGATCAGCTGGTGAGTTTGAACTGCCAACCTTGTGATTCAAACCAACCTTGTAGTCAAGGTCACCACACCAGGACTCCATTGAATCCTTAGTAATATTGCAAGTTGAGGCTTGATTTTTTTCTTTAGTTCTTTCAGCTTGAGAAATGCTGAATGTGTTCCTGCCTTTTGGTTTTCTAACTCCAGGTCTTTGCCCATTTCATTATATTTCACTTTGTCTTCTCTAGCTGCTCTTTGAAATTTTCTGTTCAGTTCTTTTACTTCCTCATTTCTTCCATTTGCTTTAGTATCTCTATGCTGGAGAGCAAGTATCAGTCTCTTCTCACACCCAGTTTAGTCTTTTCCTTCTATCTTGTCTTAATGACTTTTTGCTTTCTTCCTATATGATGTTATTGATGTCATCACACAACTTCTGGTCTTGGGCCGTTAGTGTATAAGGCATCAAATCTCTTCTTGAGATGGTCTGTATATTCAGGTGGGATATGTTCAAGGCCATATTTTGTCTCCTGTGGACTTGTTTAAATTTTCTTCAGCTTCAGCCTGAACTTGCATATGAAAATCTGTTTCACAGCTGACCCCTTGCTAGTTTTGGCTGATGATATTGAGCTTTTTGACTATCTCTTCCCACAGATGTAGTCAGTTTGATTTCTGTGTACTTCATCGGATGAGATCCAAATGTATAGTCATCTTTTATGTTGTTTTAAAAAGGAATTTACAACAAATAAGTCATTGGTCTTGCAAAATTCTATCATGCAATCTCCATCATTGTTTCTATCACCAAGGTCATATTTTCCAACTACTAATCCTTTTTTTAAGGAGCTCTGGTAGTGTAGTGGTTACGAATTGGGCTCTGAACCTCAAGGTCAGCAGTTCAAAACTACCAGCTGTCTCGCAGGAGAAAGATGAGACTTTCTGCTCCTGTAAAGATTTACAGCCTTGGAAACCCTGTACAGGGTCGCTATGAGTCAGAACTGACTCCACGGCACATAACAACAATCCTTTCTTTGTGTTTCCAATCTTTGCATTCAATTAACAGTAATTATCACTACATCTTGATTGCATGTTTGATCAATTTCAGACTGAAGAAGCTGATGGAATTCTTCAATTTCCTTATCACTAGCTTTAGTGGTTAGAGCGTAAATTTGAATATAGTTGTTTTAACTGGTCTTCTTTACAGATGTGTGAATATTATCCTATCACAGAGAGCATTGTACTTTAAGACAGATCTTGATGTGTTCTTTTTGGTGATGAATGTGACACCATTCCTCTTCAATTTGTCATTCCTGGCATAGTAAACCATGTGATTGTTAGAATGGTCATTTTGAGTCCATTTCAGCTCACCTAATGCCTAGAATATCAATCTTTATGCATTCTATTTCATTTTTGACAACTTCTGATTTTCCTAGATTCATACTTCGTACGTTCCATGTCCAATTATTTATGGATGTTTACAGTTGTTTCTCATTTTGAGTTGTGCCCAATCAGCAAATGAAGGTCCCAAAAGCTTTACTCAATTAATGTCATCATGGACTCTTAGGAGGCAGTCACATTTTTTCCCAGTCACATTTTGAGTGCCTTCCAACCTGAGGGCTCATCTTCCAATATTATATGACAATATTCTGGTGCTATCTGAGAGTGTTCCACTGCTATTCATAAGGTTTTCAGTGGCTAAACATTGAGAAGTAGTCTGCCTCTCTTTCTTCCCAGTCTGTCTTAGTCTGGAAGCTCAGCTGAAACCTGTCCACCATGGATGGCCGGCCCGGTCCTGCATAGCTTCCAGCACTGCAGCAAACTACCACAGAACAAACTGAGAGCCAAGTGGTAGAATACATATTTTGGGGTGACACAATTCAACCCATTAGAGGTTGTTTTCAAGTTATTAGTATGTTCCCTTTTTTTCTTGGTTGCTAAGAATTTCAATTTTTTTTTTTTTTTGAGATGATCAAATGGTTTTCCTCTATTAATAGATCTCCCCCTGCATTCTTGCAATAAAATCCAGGAATTTAAAAAATCTTTTTGTATAGCTCATTAGATTCAATTTGCTAATGTTTTGTTTGAAATGTTTGTGTCTCTGTTCATAAAGTTTTCCTTTCTCTATTATTCTTGTCTGGTTTGAACATCAGAGCTCTATGACCTCATAGAATGAGTAGGAAAGTAATTTCTCTATTTTGTTCTTTGGAAGACTTTATAAAAGACTGGAATAATTTATTCCTTAAAAGTTTCATAGAGTTCTCACATAGACCATTTGGGTCTCGTGTTTTATTTATGGAAAGTATTTTCCTTCTACTATTTCAGTATCTTGAGTCAATTTTGGCTAAATTTTATTTTTCTAGGCATTTGTCCATTTTATCTGTTCTCAACTGTAATGATAAAAAGTTATTCATAAAACCAAACTCACTGATGTTCTGATTGGTCTGAAATTTAGGGAGATGTATGAACTCCTAGGCCCATGGGCCTTGACCCAGCCTCTGGGGACTAGAGCTCAGAGTGAAGAGGCCAGCTGGTCTGAAGTGCAGGGAGGTGTGTGTGAACTCCCAGACTTGCAGCCAGTACCCATTTGACCTAGCTTACCAGAACTCAACCAGATGAAGAAAAAGATGTTTGATACTGTGAGCAAATTGCTACAATTTGATGAACTGGACTTTTGCTTATGGATGCAGTTGCTCAAAATTCCAACTGGAATGGAAGATTCTTCATATCAAGGAACAAGCTTTCTTACTTAGTGTACTGGGTTGATTGTTGTTGTTGTTAAGTGCCATTGAGTCAACAGAGACTGGTAATTTAAATATTGGCTATTAAAAATGGGGTGTCTATAAATGCACGAAGTGGCTGGCTTACAAGCTTTCTTGAGTGTGCTGAGTTTCAGAATGAGAGGGGTAAGGTAGAATCCCCAATGAATAGTTTTCCTCCTTTCCAGGTAGATCTGTTGTAAGGGGATGGAAGTTGAGAATGATAGGATATTATGATTCAATAGTGAGTAATTTTTAGCAGGATTAATTGTGATTGTCACACTCTAATTGTAGAAGATGTATAACTAAAAATGGGGGGACAGTTAATCTTTCATTTCAGGAACAGATGATCCCAGGACCATCAAGAAAGAAGGAAGAGCATGAGATGCCCACTGAGAAAAGCAGCAACAGCAGAGACGGTGACAGAGGTGGTGGCATGCAGAGACAAAGCAGCTGCCCGCCTCTAGGCCCATGGACTGTGTCTGTGGGCAGGAGGCTGGCTTGCAGAATGTGCCCTCTGGACATTGAAATGAATATATATGTTTTGTTTTGTAAGTGTACATCAAATATTTTTGCTTTGTTCATTTGTGAAATATTAGATGTAAAAGGGAAGCCACAGGGAGGAAGCAGGATGATTGTTGTTGCAGGGAGGGGAGTGTAATCATTGAGACGAAGCCAAGCATATGATTTGTTGAATGTAAAGCTGATGCTCTGTAAACCTTCATCCAATTCACAATAAAAAGTTAAAAACAAACAAATAAACCTCACTGCTGTTAAGTCAATTCTGACTCAAAGCAAACTTATAGGACAAAATAGTACTGTTCCCTTCATGTGGATTAATGCACCGGACTGCAAAGTTGGTTTGAACTGCAAGGTTGGTGGTTCAAGCTC
>NW_006408521.1:49644824-49647339 GCF_000296735.1 Chrysochloris asiatica
ATGGATTGATAAAGTGGCAGCATCAATGGGCTCAAGCATGTCAACAATAAGGACAGTATTTCGTTCTGTTGTGCATAGGGTCGCTATGAGTTGGTACCTAACAACAACAACAACAACAATTTCTTTAGGAAAGCAAAGTGCCTCATCTTTTCCCCTGGAGAGACTTACGGGTTTGAGCTTTTGGTTAGCAGCTGTGTGCTTTAACCACTGCGAGTCTTACCACATCACTTTTTAGAAGCATTATGCTTATATTTCTAAGGTACAGATTTATTCTTTCTTCTGGCAGACCATAATATAGCCAACATTCTTTGACAACAGCATAATTCAATTCCATCAATTCTACTCTGGTCTTTGTATTCATTGTGCAACTTTCTCATGCATATGAGACGATCGAAAACACATGACTTGTGTCAGGTACTCATTAATCCTCAGAGCACATCTTTGCTTTGTAACATTTTAAAGAGGCCTTTTACAGCAGATACGTCAACTGCAATGTGTCATCTGATTTCTTGACTGTTGTTTCCATGGGTGTTGATGTGTATCCAAGTAAAATTATATCCTCGACAACTTCAATCTTAACTCCGTTTACCATTGTAAGAAGGGTATGGGACAGTGTCTGACCGCCTCTGACTTCACCAGGGGGAAGAAAAATGAAACTCATTTCATCATCCAAAGGCCAATTCCTGTGAGGCACGGGTCAAACATGCATCCACTTTCTTCCCTCCTCGACCAATCTGACACCCGTCATGTCTCCCACGGCATTCTCGGCTTGTCTGTTGGCTTTGATAATTTATTACAAAGGCCATATAGAACTCATAGACCATACGCAGTAATGAGGTTTACTAAGAAAGTTGTTATTGTTGTTAAGTGCCATCGAGTCAGTTTCAACTGAAAGTAACATTGTCTAGGGTTTCTGAAGAGCAGCTGGTCAGTTTGAACTGCTTACCTCATCGTTCAAATCACCTTTTTGGTCCAGTGCATTATCCTGCAGCATACCAGGACTTGAATAAGGAAGTTAACAGGGTATAATTCAGATTCAGAATTTGCTCAGGAAGCAATTCTTCAGGCAGGACAGTTTTCTTCTCAGCTGGTCCTTGGTCTCTCAGCCACATAGCACCTTGGTCTCTGCTCCACTCAGACAATGTCACAGACCTCTTCTAGCACTGCTGATAAACGGCCAAAGGGAATGCTACTCCATCATAGTTTCATGGGTCATCATAGCTCCCCAGATTAAGTGCCTGGAAGCAACCCACTCCATGAGCAAGCCTCCTGCCCAAAGACATTCAGCTGTACTCAGTCATCTATGCCAAGAATTTTGGAAGACAGCTATCTGCCCACAATGGCCTGGGAAGACCACTGCTCTGTCTCATACTCTGGTTCTTGGTTCTGCTGGTAGAATGCCCATGCATTCCTCTGCCACTTCTCTGGTGTCACAGTTTTTGTCCCTGGATTGAGAATGTTCAATTTCCAGGGATCTCAGGGTCCGGTATGAATTTCTGGCAACTCCTGTTGATGTATTATTATAAACATTTTTTTAGTCATCTTCAGCAAAATTTTACTTGTATGTGATATTAATGGTATTGTTTGATGATTTTTGCATTCTGATGAGTCACATTTCTTTAGAATGGGTACATATATGGGTCTCTTCTAAGCAGTTGACCAGATAACTGTCTTCCAAATTTCTTGGAATAGACAAGAGATGGTGGCAAAGCTCCATATCATCAGCCAAAACAAGACCAAGGTAGACTGTGGAACAGATCATCAATTGTTCATATGCAAGTTCAAGCTGAAGCTGAAGAAAATGAAAACAAGTCCATGAAAACCAAAATATGACCTTGAACACATCCCACCTGAATTTAGACATCATCTTGAGAGCAGATTTGATGAGTTGGACACCAATGACCGAAGACTGTAAGAGTGGTGGGATGACATCTAGAACATCATACAGGATGAAAGCAACAGGTCACTAAAAAGACAAGGAAGAAGGAAAAGACCAAAATGGATGTCAGAAGAGACTCAGTAACTTGCTTTCCAGCGTAGAAATGCTAAAGCAAATGGAAGAAATGAGGAGGTAAAAGAGTTGAATGGAAATTTCAAAGGGCAGCTAGATAAGACAAAGTCAAATATTATAATGAAATGTGCAAAGATCTGGAATTAGAAAACCAAAAGGGAAGAAGACGCTCAGCATTTTTCAAGCTGAAAGAAAAAGTTTAAGCTTTGACTTATAATATTGAAGGATTCTATGTGGTGCTGTGGGATAAGCACTTGACCAAAAGATCGATTTGAACCGCAAGATCGGTGGTTCAAACTCACCAGCCACTCCCAGAAACTCTTTACAGAGTCACTATCCGTCGGTACCAGCTTGATGGCACTTAACAAGAACAACAATGGACAAAATATTGATTGATGCAAAATGTATCGAAAAAAAAGATGGAAGGAATACAGAATAACTGTACCAAAAAGCAATGATGAGCCAATGATACTAAAGGAACAAATCCAAGGTGCACTGAAGGCA
>NW_006408521.1:49648772-49650284 GCF_000296735.1 Chrysochloris asiatica
TGTTTGACCAAACAACTGGGCACCATAACCTAGTTAACCTGGCACATACAATTAATCATCACAACGCCTCATGATACTTAGAATGAAATCCAAATTCCTTGCTATGGTCTACACAAGCCTGCATAGTTTCTTTCTTTCCTATTCTCAACTCTGATCAGTCACCTGGACTTTTCCTCCAATATATTGAGCTCTTCCCCAGCCTAGGACCTTTGTCCCTCCGGTTTTCCTTTTACCTTGTTGTTGGTAAGTGCCGTGGAGTCAATTCCAACCCATAGCAACCCTGTATAGAGTTTCTGAGGAGTGGCTGGTGAGCTTGAACCGCCAACCTTGCAGTTCAAACTGACCTTGCAGTCTGGAGCATTAACCCACAGCACCTCACAGGGTCTTATTCAAGCATTTCCAGGAGTTTGGCCCTTCTCGTCCATCAAACCTCAGCTTAAATGCCTCTCTCCTTATCTCTTATGAAAAGTGAATTGTCCTCACAAGTCTATTTCATTGCTGTTCATTTTCTTCCTAGAGTCAAACATAAGTGATACATCTACTTGTTTATGTCGGCCTCTCCAACTAGAATTTAAGCTCCTCCAGAGCATATATCCTCCTGTTTTATTGTAGCTCCAGCTCCCAGCACAGCTATCTGCCTGATCCCTGGGACCCTGTAGTAGAAGTCTTTACTTAGATTCAGGGGAACCCAAAGAGGAACAGAATCACCGTGGGTGCAATTAGCTCAGCTCCCCAAATCCAGTCACCCATCAGCATTTTAATTGACCCCAGGAGCCAAGAGTAGTTGAAATGCAGAGCTAACAACAGTTCGCCTCTGTAAATTTAACTTCCTGTGGCTCCTGGTATTAACTTGGGTTTCGGGCCGTTCACTGTCAGTTAAGACTTGGCACATTTCAAAATACCTCAGAACAGCAGGACACTGATTGAATTGGAGGTGTCAGGAAGCCTAATGGAAAATATAATAGTAAAACCACTGGTCCTTTTATGGTGTAGTTAAAAGCCTGAACAAACAACTATTACACCTCTTTTAATGGTCCATGCTGTTCCAAATTAATCAGGAATGAGTGTGGTAATTTACACTGTTTAACCTGCCCATTAGTCTTGTGCATTCTAGCCCATGATTCTCTTGAGTTGAGGTTCTGGTTTGCCAACAAGCAGCACCTTTTGTGTATAATGCACATCAAATTGACAAGGTCTATAACTATAATTAAAAATAATATTTGAATTATCCAAATGAATGTTTGCATATATTTTCAAATATAACACTTCTGGATAATGTCATATCATACTTAAAATGGAGTCCTAACATGGCACTGTAGTATAAGCACTGGACCACAAGGTCAGTTTGAACTGTAAGGTGGCGATTCAAACCCACTAGCCTTTTCTCAGGAACCCTATACATGGTTGCTATGAGTTGGAATCTGCTCAATGGCACTTAACAACAACAACAAATACTTTAAATGTTCCCCTTTTACCATATAAATTATGGTATACCCATTTGATGAAAACTGT
>NW_006408521.1:49651579-49652512 GCF_000296735.1 Chrysochloris asiatica
CTCAGCTGCTCCCTCACTCCATGTCCCCATCTCTGCCTCCATCTCTGGTATAGCTGCTTCTCTGGATAAGGTCTCACATTCTGCTTGTGCTCTTCTCCCTTGGCAGTCCTATGGTCCTTTGTTTCTGGACTGTAAGATTAACTACTCCTCTGTTTTTGTTATAAAACTTCTTCCTTTACAATTGTGACAGTCACAATTAGTCATGATAACAATTACTCACTATTGAATCATACGAATCTTATTCCCCTCTCTTTTTACCAGACCCATCTAGACAAGACAAAAACTATTCAGAGGGGACTCTATCTTCCTCCACACACTATTAAACTAAACTCTCTCTTGAAAACTTATAAGCCAGTCACTTCGTGCCTTTATCGCCCCCTCATTTTAGGTAGCCATGAATTCGTATATGTTTTGCTGTATATATTCTCAACAACAACAAAATAATTAAGATTAACAAAAGAAGCTGGGAATTGATATGCATGAAGCTGGAAGGATGTCTAAGATTATTGTTAAGTGAAAAGCAAATGGCAGAGCATAAAGTCTAACTTCTGTGTGTGTGTTGTTGTTGTTGTTCAGTGCCATCAACATAGTTCTGAGTCATAGGGACCCTATGCACAAGAGAATAAAACACTGCTCAGTCTGCACCAGCCTCATAATTGTTCTGCTTGAGCCCATTGTTGCTAACAATCCATCTTGTTAGGAGTCTTCCTCTTTTCCACAGACCCTCCACTTTACCAAGCATTTTGTCCTTCTTCAGGGACTAATATGTCCAAAGTATGTGTGTGTATGTGAATGTATTTTCTGGCAACCATGGAGTATTTCTTGAAAGAGACCACGGGTCACCTCTGGCCATGGAATGGTTATGATGGTAATAGGTCAAGTACTTCTTCTCTGCCAGGCATTGAACCAAGAACTCTTCAGTGCCAGTTCTCA
>NW_006408521.1:49654136-49659846 GCF_000296735.1 Chrysochloris asiatica
AATTCGTGGGAAGCAGATCACCAGGCTTTCCTTGTGAGGTATCCTTAGGTAGAATTGAACCTCCAACCTGATGACTGTAACTGGTATCACTAAATTCCACACATGGAAAAAGACTGGGTTACAGTGTAGCGTTATCTACATTTTTACAAAAATAAAAGGAAAAGAAAGAAAATTAAAACAAAACAAAAAAACCAGAAAGCCCAGCCTGCCTTCTACTCTGAAAGAACTTTGGGGATGGTTGTATCTGGTACTAGATTACCTATAAAAGTGGTATGGCAGAGGCCTCAGACCTCATCTACCTTCACAAGGGGGCAGAAAGGACAAGATCAACAGCCTGAGACTGATTGCTGTGAGGTAGAGGTCAGACATACCTCCGCTCACCAACATTTTAACCAACTCTCCCTTCCACCATCCTTCCTACCGCACTCTCTACTTCTCTGATGGTTTTGCTAATTCACTGTGTGCAGTGATCACACAGAACTCACACACAATAATCATGATTGTTGGGATTTATTAGGGAAGCAACACGTTACAGTTCAGGTTCAGATGCACTCGGAATACAGCTCTTTCATCAGGACAGCCTCTCCCTGACTCTTGGCCTCTTGACTCTGTGGTATGTTGGCCTCTGTCCTGCTTAGGCAAGTGTTACAAAGCTCTTTTAGCTCTGCCAATAAGCACCCAGAGGCACTCAACTCTGCCAGCTAGCTGCTGTCCAAAAGTGCTCAGCTTGCTCGCTCTGTGAGCCAGAAGCTCTTCATCAGGCTGCCTCCAGATGGTCTGCTGGTCTCCTGGTTCTACCACTGCTGTTTCTCCACCACTGCTTCTCGAAGTAGCTCACACCATCTCAGCTCTATCTCTGTCTCCTGGGCCAAGGAGCTTTTCAGCACAGGGATCTTGGGTCAAAAGTCACATTCCACATCCTGTCTCTTCTTTCATAATGGTAGTGCAATTTCCCTTTTTCAAAGCCTCTGCGGTGGCTCATTGTAAGTCCAGGGAGATGGCAAAATCCATCCACCTGACATGCATAGTCCCACCCCCACAAGGGTGCCATGCACATTATTTACATTATTAGCAAGCTATCCAATCCCCTTGGTGGGCCACAAGCACCTCACATTTGCATAATTCTCCTGGTATGGCGCTGTAGAATAAGCACAGGACTGCTAACCTCAAGGTTGGTGGTTCAAACCCACCAGTTGCTCCTTGGAAACCCTATCATACAGAGCTCTAGTAGCACTGTGGGTTAGGCATTGGGCTGCTAACCATCAGATTGGCAGTTCAAACCCACTGGCTGTTCCATGGGACAAAGATGAGGCTGTCTACTCCCATAAAGAATTACAGGGTCAGAAACCCTATCTTGGGATCCTATGAGTCAGAATTGATATAGTGAGTTGGGTTTTTTTGGTTGGCCCAGTCATTTGGTGGGAGTCACAAACACTTTAACTAGAAGTCTAGAAGTGCCATGTTAAGTAATTCACTGCATACCTAATGCCTTACTGTCACCTGCTTGATAACCTCTGAAACTACCCCAAAACGTGTCCTGTGACTGACAGCTGAGACCCTCCTGGGTTGGTTGCCAGCCTGGAGTTTCTCCCTGAGCAGCTCTGGGTTCTCAGCACCATGGACAGGCTGTTCTGAGTTCTCATTCTAATACTTGAGCCTCACCCCCTCTGCTGCTAGAACTTGGAAATGTGAGTGCTTCTTGTTGGTAAGTGCTGTTGAGCTGGTTTCGGCTCATTCCGAGGAGCAACTGGTGGGTTTGACTTGCGGACCTTTTGGGTTTGCAGTAATCCTAATCTAGGAGGGCTCATTAGGCTTGAAACCAAGACCCTGGGGCAGTTCCTCAAGAACTTTCTGATGCTAAAAATGTTGGTGGCCGGCAAAAGTGTTTCCAGCCAGTGTTCTGACCCCTCTTTGCTTGCACTTTAATACCAGGCTGCCTGAAGTCCAGTGTGTGTACACACTGACAACCTCGCTTGATTCTCCAGGAACCCAGATTTCTGGGTTCAGGAATTGGGTGACCCACACAACCTCTCCACCCTTAGGTGTCTTTCTGAACTTTGAAGGAACTTGTTTATGGAGTCACCTGACTAAACCAATAACTTAGCAAGCAGGTTGTTGTTGTTGTTGTTGATAAGTGCCATCAAGTCAGTTCTGACTCATAGCGACCCTATATAGGGTTTCTGAGGAGCAGCTGGTGAGTTTGAATTGCTGACCTTGCAGTTCAACCTGAACCTGATGGTCCAGTGCTTACCCTATAGCACCACACCAGTAAGCAGGCTTCATGATGTTGTTAAGTGCCATTGAGTCAGTTCCGACTCATAGTGACCCTGTATAAGGTCTCCGAGCAGCAGCTGGATGGGTTTGAACTGCTGACCTTGTGGTTCTCAGTCCTACAGTGCCACACCAGGAGGCCAGTAAGCAACTTGGTGGTGGTGGTTATGTGCTGTGGAATCTGTTATGACTCATAGTGACTCATATAGGGTTTCCGAGACCATAAATTTTTAAGGGAGCAGAAAGCCTCATCTTTCTCCCACGGAGAGACTAGTAGGTTCGAACTGCTGACCTTGAGCTCAGTAACCTGACTCGTAACCACGACACTACCAGAGCTCCTTAATAAGCAGCTGATTGTTGTTGTTAAGTGTCATTGAGTCTATTGCAACCCACAGTGACCTTATATAGGGTTTCCAAGGAGCAGCTGATGAGTTTGGACCACCGACCTTGCAGTTCAAACAACTTTGCAGTCTGATGTATTAGCCCACAGAGGCACTTCAAGACTCCAATAAGCAGCTTAGGGGAGGGTCTTTTGCCTTAGACCTTGGGTTCTTTTGGAAAATTATCTGTGTGTAGCCAGCTTCAGGACTCCTGGTGTGGTGCTGTAGGATCAGCACTGGACTGTGAACCACAAGGTTGGCAGTTCAAACCCACCAACTGCTCCTCAGAAAGCCTATACAGGGTTGCTAAGAGTTAGAACCGACTGGACTGAACAGCATTTAACAACAAAAGCCAGCTTCAAGAAGCAAAACCTCAGGCCTGGCTGGAGGCTGTTTAGAATGAACGGCATGTCCATGGTGACTGGTTTGGTATCCTGTCCTTAACTGGATGTGCTCAGGGTTTTTGACAAATTAACATAACAGTGACCTACATAACCTGCTTTCACTGACCCCTTTTGGAAAAGTCTTCCCAACTTGTTCAGGTCCTGCTGCCCAATTCTAATCACATCTATTAGTTCTTGTTGTGAAGTGCTGTCGAGTCAGTTCCAACTCATAGCGACCCTGTATAGGGTTTCTGAGGAGCAGCTGGTGGGTTTGAACTACCAAACTTTTGGTTCCCAGTCCAGTGCTGATTCTACAGCGCCATACCAGAAGCATACCTACTTACAATAAACATATTCAGTTATACTAATTTTTGGTCTTTCCCTAAGCAATTTAGTTTTTTGAAAACATAAACACACACTATTTCTTACCTTAAGGAAACCTGGTGGCACTATAGGTTAGACATTGCCCTAAAAACCTCAAGGTCAGTGGTTCAAATCCACCAGCCACTCTGTGACAGAAAGATGAGGCTGTCTGCTCCTGTAGATTTACAGCCTTGGAAGCCATATACAGGAACCGGACTCCAAGACATATAACAACAATAACAGCAAATAAGTTGGAATCTACTTCGGGCAGTGGATTTGTTTTGTTTTCTTTTCTTGCCTCTGTGCTATTCCCTGAAATGCTCTTAGCGTCTTTCTTCACAAGGCTGTTACTTAACCACAGAGATTCTGCTCAGATGTCACCCTGTCCACCCCACACTGAGCTAATGCCTCCAGGGCATTGGAGTTTACTGCTGTCCTAGCTTATTGTACTGAAATGACCCCCAGTGGACTGCAAGTCTTTAAGGATGAGGCCAACTCTGATCCCGCTGAGGCTGCGCAGAGTTAACTGGTGTGTGGCAGGTACTTTGCCCCGAGGCAGCTCTGTTCACTGGTTGTGATGTCAGCCTCCAGGGGTCCTCTTCCGGTGTCCTCACAAGGTTCCCCTTGTATACAACCATATAGTATAAGTGTCAGACCTTGCCGTTTGTCCCTTGTCTGAGGCTTGTCTGCATGAAGCTGTAATTGAAATGACTTCCCGAATGGAAAAATCACTTCTTGAATTTAATTTCTAAGCTTGCAGCCTGGATCATTGATGCTGATGATAGGAAATGGTTGGGAGAGTTTTGGCTTGCTATGATGGATCCAGATGGGTATGTTTACTAGTCTGAGAAATGCTAATCCTATATTTGGCCCCAGAAATGCCTGGTATTCACTGTGGAGGAAAACAGAAGATAGGGTAGAACAACCAGCTAATATGTATTTTTGCTTCTTTTTTTTTTTTTTTAATTCAAAACAAGGTGGGGTGTCTGCTAACTCTAGCCTAGGGCTGTTGGGAGATCTGTGCCGGTATGGAGGCAGTACTGTAGTTGGTTTCAAAAGTTCAGAAAATCCAAAAGTGGGTTTTAAAAGTTGCAGATAAATGAAATAAGACCCATTTCTCATGCCATATACAATAAGGAGCTCAAGGTGGATTAAAGACCTAAATGTAGCATCTAAAACTGTCAAGATCATCAGTGAAAAAACAGGGACAAACTTAGGGGCTTTGATGGTGGTGGTGGTGCACTGTGGAGTTGGTTCCAACTCACAGTGACCCTGTACAGGGTTTCCGAGGCTGTAAATCTTTACAGGAGCAGAAAGCCTCATCTTTTTCCCATGTAACAGCTGCTAGTTTCAAACTGCTGACCTTGAGGTTAGCAGCCTGACTCCTAATCAGTAAGCTCCTTTAGGGGGGTTGATACATGGCATAAATACAATATCAAATATAACTAAAAACACACAAACAGCAGAAGACAAAATAGATGCTTAGAATCTTCTACAAATTAGACACTATGTGCATCAGAGAATTTCACCAAAAGATCCAGAAGAACACACAGACTGAGAAAACAATATTTGGCAGTGACATTTCAGGCAGGATATTAATATCTAAAATTTATGGAACACTTCAATACCTTAACAAGAAAAAGACAAATAATACAGTTTAAAAAAATGGGCAGAGGACATGAACAAACACTTCACTAAGGAAAACATTCAGGCAGTCAACAAACATGAAGGAATGTTCGCAATCATTAGCCATTGCTATTGTTAACTGCCATCGAATCAGTTCAACTCGTATCAACCCTGTAAACTATTTCCAAGGAGGGTTTGAACTGATGACTTTGTGGTTTGAAGTCCAGTGCTGATCCTATAGCACCAGACCAGGAGTTCATTAGCCATTGTTGTTGTTGTTAAGTGCCATCAAGTTGGTTCCAACCCATAGCAACCCTGTATAGGGTTTCCGAGTAGCAGCTGATGAGTTTGAACTGCTGACGTCGAAGTCCAGCGCATTAACCCACAGCGCCACACCAGGAGTCCATTAGTCATTAGAGAAATGCAAATCAAAACATCAACAATGAAATATCATCTCACCCCAGCATTAATATCAAAGTTTAAAAATAGAAAACAACAAAAGCTGACCAGGGTGTAGAGAGATGGGGACCGTCTTACAGTGTTGTTGAGACTGTAAATGGATTCAATTACTATGGAAAATAGTATGATGTTTCTTCAAAATATTGGAAATAGCAATTCCATAAGACCCAGTAATCCCTTTATTTGGTATGTTTCCCCAAGAAATAAGAGCTGTGACCTCAGTAGATA
>NW_006408521.1:49661001-49661602 GCF_000296735.1 Chrysochloris asiatica
TTTGCAATGTTGTCCATAGCTTGTCATGATCCACACAATCGAAAGCCTTTGTGTAGTCAATAAAGCACAGGTAAATATCTTTCTGATATTCTCTGTGTCCAGCCAAGATCCACCGGACATCAGCAATGATATCCTTTGTTCCATGGCCTCTTCTGAATCCAACTTGAACCTCTGGAAGTTCTCTGTCAACGTATGACTGTAGCCGTTTCTGTATTATCTTCAGCAAAACTTTACTCACATGGGATATCAAAGAGATTGCCCGATGATTTCCGCATTCTGTTGGAACACCTCTCTTTGGAATGGGTACAAATACAGATCTCTACCAATCAGTCGGCCAGATAGTTGTCTTCCAAATTTCTTGGCAGAGATAAGTGAGTGCCTCTTGTGCTGCCTCACTTTCTTGAAAGATTGAAATTTTTATTCTATCAATTCCTGGTGCCTTGTTCTTTGCCAATTCCTTCAATGTACCTTGGACTTAATCCTTCAATATCATTGGCTCTTGATCATATGCTACCTCTTGAAACAGTTGAACATCAACCATTTCCTTTTGATACAGTGACTCTGTGTATTCCTTCCATCTTCTCTTGATGCTTTCTGCATC
>NW_006408521.1:49662247-49663623 GCF_000296735.1 Chrysochloris asiatica
TATTTGAAATGAACACATCATTGGTTTTGCAGAATTCTATCATGCGTTCTCCAGCATCATTTCTATCACTAAGGCCATATTTTCCAACTACTGATCCTTCCTCTTTGCTCCCAACTTTTGCATTCCAATCACCAGTAATGATCAATACATCTTGATTGCATGTTTGATCGATTTCAGATCGAAGAAGTTGGTAGAATTCTTCTATTTCATCCTCACTGGCTTTAGTGATTGGTGAGTAAATTTGAGTAATAGTGGTATTAAGTGGGCTTCCTTGTAGGCTCATGGATATTATCCCATCACAGACAATGTTGTGACTCACAACTGATCTGGATATGCTCTTTTTGGCAATGAATGCAACACCATTCCTCTTCAATTTGTCATTTCCAACATAGTAAACCATGTGGTAGTCAGATTCAAAATGGCCAATACCAGTCCATTTCAGCTCACTAATGTCTAACATATTGATGCTTATGTGTTCCATTTCATTTTTGACAACTTCCAATTTTCCCAGATTCATACTTCATACATTCCATGTTATGATTTTCAGTGGATGTTTACAGCTGTTTCTCTTCATTTTGAGTTGTGCCCCATCAGCCAATGAAGGTACCACAGGCTTTTCTCCCACCGGCTTTACTCCATTCATGTCATCATGGTCAACTCTACTTTGAGGAGGCAGCTCTTCCCCAGTTGCATTTTGAGTGCCTTTCAACCTGAGGGGCTCATTTTCCCACACTCTATCTGACAGTGTTTCTCTGCTGTTCATAAGGTTTTCAGTGACTAAATATTCGGAAGTAGTTCGTCACTTCTTCTTCCTAGTCTTTCTTTGTCTGGAAGCTCATCTGAAACCTGTCCACATGGGTGACCCTGCTGGTATTTAAAATACCGGTGGCATAGCTTTCAGAATCACAGCAACTCACAAACCACCACAGTACGACAAACTGACAGATGAGTGGTGGGAGAGGACATTAGGCTGAGTAAATTAGTTGATCACAAAAGGACAAATATTGCATGAGATCGCTGTTGTAAAAAGTTAAGAAAGGTTTTTCTTGATAAAAGAAGAACTCTTTGGTGGTTACCAGGGTTGGGAAGGAAGGGAGAGTAATTCATTGCTTAGTGAATTCCAATTCATGGCAACCCTATAGGGCAGAACAGAACTGCTTGAGGGTTGTTATTTGTCAAGTCAGTTCTGACTCCCAGTGACCCTGTATAGGGTTTCTGAGGCTTTAAAAAAAAATCTGTGGGAGGAGAATGCCTCATCCTTCTCCCACAACTAGAGATGTGGAAAGCAATGAGTGATGGGGAAAGCAACATAGAACAAGACTAGTAAGATATGCTCCCATGGACTGGCTCAAGATCAAAAGGACAACATTTACCTA
>NW_006408521.1:49663758-49674878 GCF_000296735.1 Chrysochloris asiatica
ATATGGTTTGTTGAATGTAAAACTGATGATTTGCTTTGTAAATCTTCACTGAATTCACAATAGAAAGTTAAAAAAAAAGTTCAGAAAAATAATTTTGAGTGTTCAGTCTTTGGTGGTGGTGGTAGTTATGTGTCGTGGCATCGGTTTGGATTCATAGTGAACCTGTACAGGGTTTCCCAGGCTGTAAATCTTTACGGGAGCAGAAAGCCTCATCTTTCTCCCATGGAATGGCTGGAAGTTTTGAACTGCTGATTTTGTGGTTCACAGCCCGATTTGTAACCACTAAGCTACCAGCGCTCCTTAAATTAGGCTGTCCAAATTAGCCAAGAGATTGAAGTTGCCAGAGGGGCATGTTAGGATGGAGGGAGAGGATTTGAGTTTCTTTTCCTGAGGCTTTATGTGAGGGTTCTGTGTGGGCCCATTCCAATAAACCTATTGCTGTGAAGTAGATTTCAGTGAATAACGACCCCGTGGGTTAATGAGCTGGACTGCAAAGTTGGTTTGAACTGCAAGCCTGGTGGTTCTAGCTCATCAGCTGCTCCTCAGAAACCCTGTATAGGGTTGCTACGGGTTGAAAGTGACTCGACAGTACTTAACAATAATAAAAACACAGGACAGAGTAGAACTGCTCCATAGGGTTTCCGAGACTGTCAATCTTTACGGGAGCACACAGCCTCATCGGTCTCCTGTGGTGGGTTTGAACCACAGATCCTGTGATTAGCAGCCCCACTCCTAACCAACAGCACCCCCAGAGTTTGTTTAGTGTGAGCCCAGGACAGTAAAAAAATAAGGAGAACTCAAACATTTGCTGAACCCCGGCTAAAGACTTTCCTTTCTGTACCTCATGGGTTCCAGTAATGCTTTGATGTAGGCGGCACTGTTATTCCATTTATACTTGAGGAAACCAGGCTCAATGCATAGCTTTTCCAAAGTGGTAGGGTACTATGTTCTTGTTGTTGATGTCGGCTTTATTGTAATCATCACCATTGACTACAACCTAAATGTCCTCCAACAAATTGTGGTCTATCCCTACAATGAAACGTGGGTGAGTGGTAATAGGGTTATGTGCCACCCAGTTGGTTCCAACTCATAGTGACCCTGTATATGGTTTCCAAGGCTGTAAATCTTTACGGAAGCAGAAAGCCTCATCTTTCTCCTGAGGAGTAGCTGGTGGATTTGAACTGCTGACCTAGTGGTTAGCAGCCCAACTTGTAACCCATTATGCTACCGGGTTCCTTCAATTAAATACAATCACCAATAAAAAGAAACAAACAACGGATGCTTGCACAACAGGGAAGAATGTCAGATACCTTTTGTTAAGTGAAAAAAAGCCAGACTCAAAAGACTATATATTGTGTGATTCCCTTTGTAGAACATTCTGGAAAAGGTCAAATTATAGCGGCAAAAATCATCATTAGTTGCCAAGGACAAGGGACGAGAAGTTTCTTATGTCTTACAAACACTTTTACAATTTTAGATAATTTTTTCAAACTCCTTGACTGTTGGCATCAAGCAGGGTGACTATCCCTGCCTTGTGAAGTTAGAACTCAATTCTTCCACTTCTGGGAGGTGGACAGGCCTTAGGACAAGTGGTGAGCCCATTGACCCAAGTAGTCATTTCTTCCATGAAGTGCTCAAACCCCCTCAAGACAGCTAAATGAATGACAAGTGACCAGCTGCCCGCCTGCGCCAAGCTCTCTGAGATTCTGTCTCTGGTAAAGCCACAGTGGGTGGTCAGGGAGGGGAGCAGCTTTTCAAAGCCCTGTGACCCTGACCTGGAAGTATTTCTGGGCCTCACAAAGCACCTCCCATGGATGCTCAGGCAGACAGCTAGAAGAGGAAGAGTCTGTCTGTCAATCAAGAAGGTACCTCATGTATGAGCCAATCAATTCCACTCTTGGGGATGTACCCAAAAGACTTGAAAGCAAAGATGCCAACAGAGATGTGATACCACATCCATTGCAATACAACTCACAATAGCCAAAAGGTGGAAACAATCTAAGTGTCCATCAACAAATGAATGAATAAAGAAAAGGATACAGACACAAAATGGAACATTGTTGTTGTTGAGGGCCATCAAGCTGATTCACTGAGAGCAACTGGTGACTTTGAACTGCTGACCTTGCGGTTAGCAGTCCAGTGCTTATCCTACAGTAGTACCACACCAGGGCTCAGGCATAACAAGCTCTGATACATGCCATGACATGGGTAAACATTGAAAGCAAGTCACTGGTCACTCATGTAGCTAAATAATTTGTAGCCTTTGCTGTCTTGAGCGGGTTTGAGCACTGTTTGATCAAAATGCCTTCTGGGATGGAGAGGCCTCCTCTTGTCCTAAGGTCTTAGAAACTCTTTAGGCATAGCACTGCCCAGTCCTGTGCAGTTGGTTTGAGTCGGGATCGTCTAGTAGGCAGCGGGTATTGAGGTCAACGTTTATTGGTTACCCAGGACAGGACAGAAAGGGGGAAATGAGGTTATTATTTAAGGCATACTGAGTTTCTGTGAAGGGTGATTAAAAAAAACAACATTTGTAAATGGCTAGTGGTGCTGGAGAATAGAATTACTGCCACTGAATGGGGTTGTTGTTGTGAAGTGCCGTCTTGTCGGTTCTGACCCACAGCGACTCTGAACAGGGTTTCTGAGGAGTAGCTGGTGAGCTTGAACCGGCGACCTTGCAGTTCAAACAGCTTTGCAGTCTGGCGCATTAACCCACAGTGCCACACCAGGACTCCCACTGAACTGTACAGGTAAGTAAATGTTGAAATGGCAGTGTTTGGTTATGTATAATTTCACTGTAACAAGAAGGAGGCAGTCACCTGAGGTTGCCAGAGCCAGAAAAGAGCTATGAGCTTCCTCGCCAGGGACTCTGAGCTTAGTCCCATGAATCACGCTCTCACCTTCCTCGTATGTAGTGGGCTCTCTGTGTGTGTAACTCTGAAAATAGTTCATGGACTATTTGAATGATGTTTCTCTAGTCATTCAACCAGCCCCATCCTTTGGCAGGGGAGGGCCAAAGACAACTTTAAGACATTATTGTATCTAAATAGAGTTGACACCAGCAGGCGGGTGATCAGTAATCCTGCTGTCTCTGTTGTTTCTAAGCGGCGCTATGAACTGTCTGGTGAGTCAAACAAAGTGAGCCACACCCAATGTGAGGCCCTCTCATCCCTAGAAACAACTGCCAGGCCCCTAGGGAAAGTGTTCAAAGCCTCTGTGGCTACAGTCCCAGCTGAGCCCTACTTCATCACCGCCTTTTCATGTGCAGGAACTCTTCCTTGTCTTTATCTGACTCCAGACAGAACCACTGTTTTTCCTTAGCACCATTTTTGGAGGCATTAGAGTGAGATCTGGTAGCATAGTGGTTACGAATCGGGCTGCGAACCTTAAGGTCAGCAGTTCGAAACTACCAGCCATTCCGCGGGAGAAAGATGAGGCTTTCTGCTCCCATAAAGATTTATAGCCTCGGAAACCCTGTACAGGGTCGCTATGAGTTGGAACCAACTCCACGGCACATAACCACCAGAGTGAGATAGTTGCAAGTATGTTGTTGCTAACTGTCCTCAAATATACCAACTTCTGGGGCCCTGTGCACAGTGGGATTGAACCATTGAGATTCCTTGGGTTTTTGTTGGCTGACTTTCAGAAGTAGGTTACCAGACTTTTCTTCCTAGTCTATCTTAGTCTGAAAGCTCTGCTGAATCCTGTTCAACATCCTAGCAACACTCTACCCTCCACGGGCAGTGCAGTGGAGGGTAGAGTGTGATAGGTTTTGTGTCAACTTGACTGGGCCTGGATTCTCAGTGATTTGGCATTTGAGATGTAGCTACTTCCCACGATGTGATTGGATGTGATAAACCAATAAGAAGATTAAGGGTGAACATATTGTCTGGAGAAAACAGTTGCTGGAGAAGGATGTCATGCTGGGTAAGGTGGAGGGTCAGAGAAAAAGAGGAAGACCCCTAACGAGATGGATTGGCCAGGTGGCATCATTGATGGACTCAAGTGTGGCAGTGGTGGTGAGGTTGGCCCAGGATCGGACATTGTTTCGTTCTACTGTGCATGGGGTCGCTATGAGTCTGTTCTGACTCGATGGCACCTGACAACAACAACAACAACACCATCCTTGGAGTCCTGGTGTGGCGCTGTAGGACAAAGCACTGGATCGTAAGGTTGGTTTGAACCATGAGGTTGGCACTCATTGGACGTCACAATGAGTCGGAACCAACCCAACAGCACTTACCAAGAACAACAACACCGTCCTTGGAGTCTTGGTGTGGCACTGTAGGATAATCAGTGGACTCCTAACTGAAAGGTCAGCAGTTCAAATCCACTAGCTGCTCTTCAGAAGCCCTATACAGGATTGCTATGAGTCAAACAGAGTCAATGGCATTTAACAACAACACACCACCCTTAATCCCATCACCACCCTGATCCAAAGGTGGTTGCCCAGGGTGTGGCATGCAACACAGTTGATTTTCTAAGAGATGAAAGGAAAAATCGGAGCCGAGAATGCAGAATCTACTACCAGCAAGATGGAGAGCCTGGAGTGGAGCGCGTCCTCCTAGATCCAGGGGAAGATTGATGTCAAAAAGTCTTGGTTGGCCATGGAGGGTGCAGGACAAAGGCAAGATCATGACATCAAGTTATGTATAATTTCACTGTAACAAGAAGGAGGCAGTCACCTGAGGTTGCCAGAGCCAGAAAAGAGCTATGAGCTTCCTCGCCAGGGACTCTGAGCTTAGTCCCATGAATCACGCTCTCACCTTCCTCGTATGTAGTGGGCTCTGTGTGTGGAACTCTGAAAATAGTTCATGGACTATTTGAATGGTGTTTCTCTAGTCATTCAACCAGCCCCATCCTTTGGCAGGGGAGGGCCAAAGGTACATTGAGGTCAGTGGAGGTAGGGCTTGGAGAGAGAGCTGTAAACAGGGCTGCGGGATTGAGGCAGATAGAGGATGAGCAGGGTCACTGCCCAAGGCAGGCTTCCACCACTACCTCTGCCTGACCCCCACGGGTCCCAAGGTGGTAGGGAAGGTGTGTCTGTGTGTGTGGGGGGGGCTACTGTGTCATGCCAGATTTGGAGTGGGGGTTGGAGAAGCTCCTACTTCATCCTGATTCCTATATAACACCGAATTCACATAACCACCAGGTCTCTGAAACTTACCCGTGTCAGTAAGTGAGGCATGAGTGTATTTTTATCCTCATTTTTCAAATTAGGAAACTGAGTCGCAGAGCAGTTAAGTAACTTCTCCAGGGTCACATGCCAACAAGTAATGGTCACATGTCTCCAAATGCAGGAGACTGGTTCTAGAAAGCATACCCTAACTACTCTATACTCTTTCTCCTAAGTTGGTTGTGAGGATTCAGTGAGATTTATTAAATAAATATTTATTATGTGCCAAGTACTATTCTGGAGTCCTGGTGTGGTGTTGTGGATTGATGCGCCAGATTGCAGAGCCATTTGAACTGTAAGGTTGGCGGTTCAAGTTCACCAGCTGCTCCTTGGAAACCCTATACAAGGTCGCTATGGATCGAGATCGACTCGACGGCACTTAACAACATGAGTTAGAATGGACTAGATGACACCAATCTCATCAAGTCCCTGATCCTATGTAAGGGAGTGTCCCAAAGGTGTGGCACTTAACAACAATAACAAAGGAATTTTACATTCTAGCAGAGAAGAATAAGTGCTTAGTCCCAATTTCTTAAGGCTTTAGAAGTTTCTGCACAGAATTTTAGTTACTTAAGTACATGTTTAAGGAGCCCTGGAGGCATAGTGAGTTATGCATTGAGCTGCTAACTGCAAGGCCAGCAGTTCGAATCCACCAGCTGCTCTGAAGAGAGTACAAAAAAGAGATTTACCTATGCTTTACTGACTACGCTAGTCTTTCTGACTACGTTATGCTTTACTGACTATGCTAAGGCTTTCAACTGCGTGGATCATGACAAGCTATGGATAACATTTTGAAGAGTGCCTATTACAGAACATTAATTGTGCTCATGAGGAATCTGTATATAGACCAAAAGGCAGTTGTTAGAACAGAACAATGGGATACTGAATGGTTTAAAATCAGGAAAGATGGGCACAAAATTTGTATTCTTTCACCATATTTATTCAATCTGTATCCAGAGTAAATAATCCAAGAATCTGGATTATATGAAGAAAAATGTGGCATTAGGATTGGAGAAAACTCATTAACAACCTGCAGATGATACAACCTTGCTTGCTAAAAGTGAAGAGGACTTAAAATACTTATTGATGAAGATAAAAAACTATAGCCTTCAGTATGGGTTGCACCTCAATGTATAGAAAACAAAAATTCTCACCGCTGAACCAATAAACAACATCAAGATAAATGAAGAAAAGATTGAAGTTGTCAAAGACTTCGTTTTGCTCAGATCAACTATCAACACTCATGGAAGCAGCGGTCAAGAAATCAAACAACATATTGCATTAGGCAAATCTGCTGCACAAGACCTCTTTGAAAGTATTCAAGAGCAAAGATGTCAGTTGGAGGACTAAGGTGCACCTGACCCAAGCCATGGTATTTTCAATAGTCTCATAAGCATGTGAAAGTTGGACAGTGAATAAGGAAGACCGTAGAAGAACTGATTCATTTGAGTTATGGTGTTATGGTATATGAACTGTCAGAAAAACAAACACATTCATGTTGGAAGAAGTACAGCCAGAATTCTCTTTTAGAAGCCAGGATGGGGAGACGTCTTTCATGCTCTAGGCATGTTATCAGGAGGAACCAATCCCTGGAAAAGGACATTATGCTGGCTAAAGTGCAGAGTCAGTGAAAAAGAGTAAGACCCCCAGTGAGATGGATTGGCACAGTGACAGCAGCAATGGGCTCCAGCATAATTGTGAGGAGGGTGCAGAACCGTGCTGTGTTTTGTTCTGTTGTGCATAGGATCTCTGAGCCGGAACCAACACAATGGCATCTGACAACAACAGGCTGCTCCCAGGGAGAAAGAAGAGGATTACAAATGAAAAACAATCTTGATCTCTGCTTCTTCTCTTTATCTCTTCTAACTTCTTACTCATAGTTGTTGTTGAGTGCCCTCAAGTTGGTTCCGACTCATAGTGATCCTGAATAGGGTTTCCATAGGAAGCTAGTAAATATTTGCTGAATAAACAAACTTATTTGTTACATATAAATGTTGTTTTTGCTGTTAGGTTCCGACTCAGAGCCACCTATGTACACTAGAAGGAAACATGTTCTGTACAATCTTCACAATTGTTGCTGTGTTTGAGCTCATTGTTGCAGTTACTGTGTGTGTTTTATTCATACATTAGTGCAAAAGTTCTCAATCCAAAATTATTCTAAAAGTGTAACTGTATCTGAGCTACAGAACTACTATCCATGCCTATGACTAAATGACAACTCAAAAAGACATCTGCAAGGTCTTGAGGGATGAGATGGAGTTTACCAGATGAAGAGATGGAAAGATGGTGTTTCCAACAGATAGAAATATGTATAGGGTATTCAGGAAAAGATGAGACCTTATAGGTGGAAGGGAAGAAAGCTGGTAAAGTGGACTGGGCGATACTCTTGTGGGTTGGTGGGTCAAACCAAGGAGCATGGCTCTCCCCAGGAGTGGTAGGGAGACCCTGAAGGATTTGAAACAGGAATAGGGACTGAGAGTGGCTTCAGGGACACACCTGACAGTCACCTGGGAGTGGGGCTGGGTCCCAGGTGCCCTGTGAAGTCTGTTTAGACCCATATGCAGCCTTCTTCTGATTCTACTTCACAAGAGGCTGTCTGATTTCAGGAATGCTAGGTTCTTCATCCCCAACAGCCATTTTTTTCTCATTGTTTAGGGGCTAGTGGTACCTCTTCCTCAGTTTCCTCTTAATAGCAATCTCTCCAGATTTAATTCCACAGGTGTCCAAATTCAGCACAGCTTCATTAAGCACTAAGAGAGGCACATCTGCATAATGAAAAGATTTCATCAGAAGCCTGAGGAAAGACTCCTTGTAGACTCCTCAAGTAACTCCTCATCTCCTGCAAATAACTGCCCCACAACCAATTCAGAAGAGACTGTTTGTGAAGGAACCCCCTCACGGCAGTACAGATCCCACCTATAACCAAATAACCAGATTCAGGAGTTACCTAAGTGGGTGAAGTTAGAATGGGCCAGCTGGCAGGCTTCATAGGTTCACTGGCCCTGGGACCCATTTTATGTCTCACTTACCGGCCACCTTTACAGAGTGAACTTCAGAGGCAAAAGCAGGCTACTGTTAAACAAACAATAAATAAGGAGGATTCGGATGCAGACCATGCAGACCCAGTCAGGAGGCCAAGCCCCTGTGGGCCCAAGCATTGGTGACCGTCCAAACCATAGGCTCTGAGGATCAGACTTTAGCTACCTAGTAGACACAGCAAACTGTCCCTCATCTGATTATTCAGTAATGCTTGTTAGTAATCTCATACATGAGCCCTGGATATCCACAGACAAATGTAAAAACCTTCCCTAAAAGCCGAGACTGTAAATTCCAATCTATCTAACATCAAAAGTGATATCCTTCATTTTACGTCCTCTTCCGAATCTGGCTTGAATTTCTGACTGTTCCCTGTTAATATATTGTTGCAGCCATTTAAAAACTATCTTCAGCAAAATTTTACTTGCATGTGATATTAATGATATTGTCTGATGATTTCCACATTTCGTTGGGTTCCCTCTCTTTGAAACGGGCACAAATATGGATCTCTTCCAATCAGTTGGCCAGATAACTGTCTTCCAAATTTCTTAGAATAGATGAATGAGCACCTCCAATACTTCATCAATTTGTTGAAAGATTTCAAGCTGTATTCACTCAATTCCTGGAGCCTTGTTTTTCTTCAATGCCTTCAGTGCACTTTGGATTTCTTCCTTTGGTATCATATGTTCTTGATCATATGCTACCTCTTGAAATGATTAAACATCAACCATTTCTTTTTGATACACTGATTCTGTGTATGCCTTCCATCTTCTTTTGGTGCTTTCTGCATCATTCAATATTTTCCCCATTGTTGTTGTTGTTAAGTGCCATCAAGTCGGTTCTGACCCATATTGACCCTGTATAGGGTTTCCTAGGAGCAGCTGGTGAGCTTGAATAGCCGACCTTACAGTTCAAAGTGACTTTGCAGTTGGAATGAACTCAACAGTATTTAACAACAACAACAACAAATACCTACATTGCTATACCAGACCTTCTTTTCAAGCCTCAACTTGCAATATTAAAGGATTCTATGGGCAAAAAGCTTTAATATTTCAAGTAGAGGCTTGAATTTTTCTTCAGTTCTTTCAGAAATGCTGAGCGTGTTCTTCTCTTTTGGTTTCTCACTCCAGGTTTTTGCACATTTCATTGTAATACTTCGTCTTCTTGAGCTGTCCTTTGAAATTTTCTGTTGAAGTCTTTACTCCCTCATTTCTTTCGTTTGCTTTAGCATCTCTATACTAGAGAGCAAGTTTCAGAGTCCCTTCTGACATCCATTTTGTTTTTTTTTTTTTTTTTTAATCTTTCCTGTCCTTTTAATGACTTTTTGTTATCTTCATGTATAATGTTCTTGGTATCATCCCACAAATCGTCTGGTGTTGAGTTTTAGCATCTAATGCATCAAATCCGTTCTTGAGATGGTCTCTAAAGTCAGATGGGATATGTTCAACTTCATATTTTGGCTCTTGCGAACTTGTTTTAATTTTCTTCAGCTTCAGTCTGTACTTTCATATAAGCAATTGATGATCGGTTCCACAGTCTGCCCCTGGCCTTGTTTTCCCTGGTGATATTGAACTTCTCCATTGTCTCTTTCCTCAGATATAGTCAATTTGATTCCTGTGTATTCTAGCTGGTAATGTCCATGTGTTGTTTAAAAAAGGTACTTGTAATGAATAAGTCATTGGTCTTCCAAAATTCTGTCAAGTGACCCAAGACTATGGCCCTCAACCACCCTTCAGGTCTGGAAAGGAACGCATCTTTGTGATCCAATTTTCTGTCAAGAAAATAGATATATAGTGGGGCAGGGGGCAGCAACACGAATAAGGCATGCTCATCATGGCATGCATGGTTTATCATTGAAAATCAAAAGGGCAACATTTACCTGAGGACGAAGCTGAGAAAGGGTGGGAAGGAGGGTGGAATGGAATTAGGACCCACAGGGAGGAAGTGGGGTAACTGTTGTTGCAGGGAAGGGATTATAATCATTGAGATGAAACAAAGTGTATGATTTATAGCATGTAAAATTGATAATCTTATCTGTAAACCTTCACTCAATTCACACTCAAAAGTAAAATAAAAAAAAGATTTGTCATGTGCTCTCCAGCATCATTTCTATTGCCAATGTTATATTTTCCAAATACCGATCCTACCTCTTTGTCTCTGACCTCTGCATTCCAATCACCAATAGTTATCAATACATCTTGATTACATGTTTGATCAGTTTCAGACTGAAGAAGTTGGTGGAATTCTTCAATGTCATCATCTCTGGCTTTAGTGGTTGGTTGGAGCGTTGATTTGAATAATAATGGTTTTAACTGGTCTTCCTTCTAGGCTTATGAATATCATCTTATTACAGGGCATTGTACTTTAAGGTGCACTTGAAATGTTCTTTTTGAGGATGAAAGCGACCCCTCACAATAGGAACTCAATATATAAGAATGAGTGGTGCAGAAGGAATGAATAAATGAACACATGTGACAACACTTCCTTGGTTTTATCCATCTGCTGCCACTCCACCCTATGAAGTCTTGCTTTCCTTTGTCCAGCCTCGCTCTATGTGGGAGGATGTGGAGGCCACCCTGAATGCTGGGTAAAATGCCAAAGGACAGGCAGCCCTTGTCAAAAAATATAGCAGGAAGGATATTTGAGAGGCAGATCCTGTAGTCCTCTGCTTTGTTCAGATCATCAGTAATTGGGAATCCACTCCTAATGGTTAAGAAGTTCTTCCTGGCTTTAACCTCAATCTTTTCTCCTTGAAAATCTCCACTTCTCTGAGATTTTTGTTTCTTCTGCATCTTCCAAGTCTTATCCTTTAGTTCTTTATATACATATTGTCTTTATATACATATTGTCACCACAGGAATCTAGAGCTGCCTTTCATATTCACAAGTGAAAGAGAAAGAACCCCACCCCC
>NW_006408521.1:49676280-49679190 GCF_000296735.1 Chrysochloris asiatica
GACAGGCCAGATCAAGATGTGTTAGATGAAAAACTTCATTTAGAGATGAATGAAAGTTTTCAAACAAGGATACATTTAATATATTATTTATGTGCTTTGAAGGAATCCTGATGATGCAGTTGGTTGCTACATTAAATGTTGGTGGTTTGAACCCATCAGCCACTCCTTGGAGAAAGATGTGGCTGTCTGTTTTTGTGAAGCTTACACCCCCTGAGGCAGCACTACTGTGTCCTGAAGGATTGAAATGAGTTGGAATTCGACTCCATGGCAATGAGTTTGGCTTTTGTGTGTTTTTTTTTAACTGCACCTAAAAAAATGACTAACATTAAAAAAAATCCAGACATCAACAAGGAAAATGGTACCAACGATTACTTTCTACGTACTTTAAAAACAACGCTTCCTTTTAGAAGTGAAATGTGATCAAATTACACCAGTTTGACTCATCAGGACAAATGGTTAACTGCTCAGTAGACGAATGTGATCTTTAAACACAAACAAACAAACAAACAAAAAACTCAATAAACCAATGAGGCTATGTCCAAAGGACTGTAAGGGAAGAAGTAAATAGGGCCCTTTAATTAACAACCCTGTTTCTATAAAATGTAAATGATTTTGGAGAAATAGGATGAGAGGCTTGTTCACTGCTGCATTGACAGGGGAATGAAAAAAGTGTATTTGAGCACAGTGAGAACAAAAGGTCTGTGTCCAGCAGCCAAGAGGTGACACAGGAGTACCAGAGGCAAACAAGCTTAGAGCCGAGGAAACAATCTCTAATGAGCCAGGCATTCCAGGAGTCAGGGACACTCTGGTTAACTTGTGTATTTCAGTCCCTAACTACACTGGCAAACACATAGTAAGCACTCAATAAACATGAGGGATGGGGTTCAAAAGCAAGTAAAGACCTGCCAAGATGACAATGATGCAATGCATCACCATTTACAATGAACAGTGGTTTTTCTTAACTTTTTATGAATTGAGTGACGGTTTATAGACAAGATCATCAGTTCAACATTCAACAAATGATACACTTTGTTTCATCTCAGTGATTGCAGTCCTTTCCTTAGAACTACATCTGTTCCACCCACCTTCCCACTCCTCCTCACCATTGTCCTTAGGTACATGTTGCCCCTTTGATTTTGAATTATTGAGTGTGCCATCATTCATAGTGAGCTTATCTTATTAGTGTTGGTCCCTCTACATACCTACTTACTGCTTGACTGAGAGCTGAACAATGATTTTATGTTATTTTATTCACATCTCCTCTCCGGGTAGTGAGACTACTGATGTGGTATTTTTAAATTTTCTGCATTGCCTGAATGATTTACAAGTATGTATTTTGCAAGGAATATGCATTACAAGCAATGCAATTATTTCCCTGTTGGGATAAAAGTAATTCACACAGCATCATCGCCAATATCTTATTTTGAAACCCTTTTAGACCTGGGTAAGGAATTCATTCTGCCATAGATTATAATTCAGTTGTTGTTAAGTGCCGTTGAGTCGGTTCTGACCCATAGCGACCCTGTACAGGGTTTCCGAGGGTGTAAATCTTTACGGGAGTAGAAAGCCTCATCTTTCTCCCGCGGAGCGGCTGGTAGTTTCGAACCGCTGACCTTAAGGTTCGCAGCCCGATTCGTAACCACTACGCTACCAGAGCTCCTTATAATTCAGTAGGAGGGCAAAGTAATGACTTATTTGAATTCACTCATTCTGCAAATATTGATTCAACTCTGAGTTGTGCTAAGAACAGAACTAGGTGGTGGGGGTTGTAGTTGCTAATTGTCATTGAGCAGATTCTGACTTGTGGTACTTCAGAGTAGAACTGTGCTCTCTAAGGTTTTGTGATCGTTGGTAAGCAGATCACCAGGCCTTTCTTCCAAGGCACGTGTGGGTGGGTTCGAACCACCAACCTTTCGGCTAATAGCTGAGCACTTAGCCACTTGCAACACAAAAGGACTCCACTAGAACTAGGTAGGCATAGAAAGTATATGCAAAAATGCAATTATGGCCAAAAGCGGGGACAGGTGTTAAATATACGTTCCCACTAATAAATATCCGGTTGAAGCTGTGACAGTCGTACTGGGGAGAAGTACCTGATGCGGGTGTTACACGTGATTCCAAGGTCAGTCTGGACCTGGTTCCACAGCTCTGTCTTTGCTGTTTCCTCCACCCATTCCCAACTGCCCTTGCTTCAGAATCCTCTACATGCTTCTAGTTCCTTCTCTGGCCTCCCTGACTGCAGGGCCATTCACTCATCCCCTCCCCTTAGCATCCCTCATCCTGACCTTAAGCCAGCTAGAGCCTTGGGGATCATGCAACACTTTCATAGTCTTCTCTTCTTTTACCATCTTGGAAAGCATAATCCATTCTTTTACATCACGAAATCCTTCCATGGAAGAATTGTCAGGATATATTTAATAAAGTCTCAGAGAGTGGAATGGAGCTCTGGTAGTGTAGTGGTTACATACGAATCGGGCTACGAACTGCAAGGTCAACAGTTTGAAACTACCAGCTGCTCCTCTGGAGAAAGATGAGGCTTTCTGCTCCCTGTAAAGATTTACAGCCTCAGAATCCCTGTTCAGAGTTGCTATGGCACTTAACAACAACAACAGAGAATGGAAGAATAGAATTACAAGTTACTATAGCGTCCTGGTGTGGCACTGTAGGATAACTTCTGGACTGCTAACGGAAAGGTCAGCAGTTCAAACCCATCAGCTGCTCCTTGGAAACCCTATTCAGGATCACTGTGAGTTGGATCGGACTCAATGGTACTAAACAACAGCTACAAACGTTCTGGAAAGGACATAATGCACCCTCTGAAAACAACAGAGCTTGTATGGCTCACCCCAGCCCCATTGTTGTCCTAGTGGATTATAACTCATAGCATCTCTGTTGTTGTGAAGTGCCATC
>NW_006408521.1:49679530-49682113 GCF_000296735.1 Chrysochloris asiatica
AGAAGAAGAAGGGTTTCTAAGGCTGGAGAGCTTTATGGAAGCAGACTGCATCCTCTTTCTCCCAAATAGTGACCTATTGGTTAGAAGCTGAGTGCTTAACAGCTGCACCACCAGAGCTCCTTGGTTGTGTGAACAACACCTGCAGAAGTGAAAAAAGCACACCCCTATTTCTTTCTCAGTTGTTGAAAACAATTCTTTGGCCAGAGTTTACTCAGTCTGACCTTCTAAGATAGCAACATTGTTGTTGTTGTTGTTAGGTGCTGTGGAATTGATTCTGACTCACAGAGACCCAACGTACAACAAAATGAAACACTATAATTACTGTGCTCAAGCCCATTGTTACAGCCACTCAGTCCATCTTGCTACCAAGCATGATAACGTTCTCCAGGGGTTGGCCCCTCCTGATGACATGTCCAAAGTACGTGTGTGAGACCAAGTCTGGTTATCTTCATGGTTAAGGAGACTTTCGGTTGTACTTCTCCCAAGACAGATTTATTTGTTCTTCTAGCAGTCCATGGCATATTCAATATTTTTCACTAACACCATTAACCAAATACATCAATTCTTCTTTGGTCTTCCACATGAGGTGATTGCAAATACCATGGCTTGGGTTAGGTGTAGTTTAGTCCTCAAAGTGACATCTTTGCTTCAATACTTTTGCACCAGATTTGCCCAATGTTGTTGTTAAGTGCCGTCAAGTTGGTTCCAACCCATAGCAACTCTGTATAGGGTTTCCAAGGAGCAGCTGATAAGCTTGAACCGCCGACCTTGCAGTTCAAATGGCTTTGCAGTCTGGCGCATTAACCCACAGCACCACATCAGGACTCCTTGTCCAATGTAGTGCATACTTAATATCTTGAATGCTGCTTCCATGGGCATTGATTATGGATCCAAATAAAATTAAATCCTCAACAACTTCAGTATTTTCTATTTATCATGATGTTGTTTACTAGTCTAACTGTGAGGACATTTGTTTTCTTTCTGCTGAAATATAATCCATACTGAAAGGTGTAGTCTTTAATCTTCATCAGTAAATTCTTCAAGATCTCTTCACTTTCAGCAAGCAAGATTACATCATCTGTCAATGACAGGATGTTAATAAGCCTTCCTCCAACCCTAATGCTACATTCTTCACATAGTTCAATTTCTCAGATTACTTTCTCAGCATACAGCTTGAATAAATAAGGGGAAAGGCTACAACACTAGTACACACCTTTCCTGATTTTAAACCACAAGTATCCCTTGTTCTGTTAGAATGACTACCTCTTGATCTATGTACAGTTTCCACATGAGCACAATTAAGTGTTCTGAAATTGCCAATCTTGGCAATAGGTAACAATAGGTATTCACAAAAATGTCTGTCCATTTGGGTTTTAACTTAGCGCAGCCCTAACGAGTCAAGAAAAGATACAGAACAACACAGAAGAGTGATGTAGCCTTGGGGAGAAATGGTTGACTCTTGTCTCAGATGACATTATTATAACAGATGTGTCTGTTTCATCCTTCATGTTTCTCCCAAGATTATTACTAATTCACACAACAAGCTCCCATCTGCATCTCCTCCTCTCCATCTCAACAGACTTCAACCAGCCCCTTGAAGATAAACCAAACAGCACAGAGATTATGGGGTCGCCATGAGTAGTAATGGTCTCCACTGCAGTGGGTTGTAGGATTGGCGAGAAACCAGGCTCAGAGGAGGTACCTTTTGGGTTTGCAGCCAATTTCACATTCCAAGTTAAAACTTGCCATTCAAATTCCAGGTATCCAATGTTTACGCTTCCCCTTGTTTCCAGAGTTGGCTGTTGCTCAGACAGGAGGGGAGGGGAAGCCCCCCCCCCAGCAACTGTAATGAGATTAGTAGGGCCTCCTACCCTCCCAAGGAGCTCTCGTAGTGTAGTGGTTACAAATCGGGCTGTGAACTGCAAGGTCAGCAGTTCAAAACTACCAGCTGTTCTGTAGGAGAAAGATGAGGCTTTCTGCTCCTGTAAAGATTTACAGCCTCGTAAACCCTGTACAGGGTCGCTATGAGTCAGAACCGACTCCACGGCACATAACCAACCTACCCTCTCACCCCATCTTTAGGTGTGGTGCTGTTTTCTCTCCTTTTCTACAACTGCTAAAACCTTTGTCATTCCCCCTTAGTCCCAGTAAAAAAACAGGCAAAGGACAGGTTCAGACTGTTCACAGGAAGGAATTTCAAATGCCTCCCAAATGCAAAAAGCTGCTCAGTTATGTCATCATAATAGAAACTCCCATTTTAAAGGCACAAGGAGACTCTATCAGATTAGCAAAGATCAGGAAGTTAGATCACAGGGTTTGGCCAGAAGGTGAGGAGACTGGGCTTTGAACACTTTAAGCTTAACCTTCTCTGATCTGCTTGGAGAGCAAGTTGGCAACTGATGTCAGTTTTTAAAATGCACTGGTCTGATGACCCTGCAATTCCCCTTCAAGTATTAATAGATATACTCATGCCTTCATGCAAAATAACTGACGTGTGCACTGCAGCACTGTTGGTTATAGCAGGAGACTGGGAACCAGTGGAACGACTATAAATAGGCAGTCTGTTGAATAAATCATATTGTT
>NW_006408521.1:49683003-49684327 GCF_000296735.1 Chrysochloris asiatica
TATGGATCCAAGCAAAATGAAGTAGTTGACAATTTCAATCTTTTCTCTGTTTATCATACTGTTCTTTATTAGCTCAGTTTTGAGGATTTTTAATAGAGAACTATTCAGCCAATTAAAAGACTAAGGAAGGTCTGTATGGACTGATGAAAAATGTCACAGGCATATTGCTAAGTATCACCACTCATCTGTCACTTTGTCCTACTGTGGTAGCTTCTGTGTTCTTTTGATACTTGAAGCTATGCCACCAATATTTTAAATACCAGCAGGATCATTCATGGTGAACAGGTTTCAGTGGCACTTCCAGACTAAGACAGACTAAGAAGTAAGAGAAGCTGACCACTTCTGAAAGGTAGCCATGAAATACTGTCTGATACAGTGCCCAAAGATGAGCCCTTCAGGTTGGAAGGCACTCAAACTACAACTGGGGAAGAGCTGCCTCCTCGAAGTAGAGTTGGCCTTAAGGATTTGGATGGAGCAAAACTTTCGGTACCTTCATTTGCTTATGAAACGTAACTCAAAGTGAGAAGAAACATCTGGAAATATCCATTAATTACCAGAATGTGGAATGTATCAAAGTATGAATCTAGAAAAATTGGAAGTTGTAAAAAATGAAATGGAATGCATAAAGATTCATACCCTAGGCATTAGTGAGCTGAAATGGACTGATATTGACCATTCTGAATCAGACAATTGTGGTTTACTAAGCCAGGAATGACAAATTAAAGAGAAATGGTGTCACATTCATCATCAAAAAGAGCATTTCAAGGTGTCTTAAAGTACAATGCTATCTGTGATAAGATAATAACCATACCTCTACAAGGAAGATCAGTTAATATGACTATTATTCAAATTTACATACCAACCACTAAAGACAATGGTAAAGAAGTTGAATAATTCTACCAGCTTTTTCTTGATGTAAATCCCACAACTCTTTTGGCCTTCAGTCATAGTGTCGATACTGAGCAAATAATCTGAGATGGTGGATTATTTTGCTTGCTGAAAGTGAAGAGGATTTAAGATACTTACTGATGAAGATCAAAGACCACAGCCTTTGGTATGTGTTGCATCTCAATGTAAAGAAAACAAAAATCCTCACCACCTGACCAATATATAACTTCAAGATTGGAATTACATATCTACAGATTGATTTGGTTAGTGTTGACATTTTTATAATATTAAGTCTGTCTATCCAAGAACATGGTATATTCTTCCATTTTTGCAAGTCTTTTTTTTTTTTAAAGTTTTTATTGTGAATTGGGTGATAGTTTACATGGGAGAACATCAGCTTTACAGTCATCCTATCATATTTCGTTTCATTGCAATG
>NW_006408521.1:49685557-49687787 GCF_000296735.1 Chrysochloris asiatica
CCTGGTCACTTTGCTGAATGAATTCCACTAATTTTCTTGATAAGTCTTTGGAATTTTCTATGTATAGAACCATATCATTTGCAAGTAGAGAGTGTTTTACTACTTCATTGCCAATTTGGATGCCTTTAGTTTTCCTTTCTTAAAGCTCTGGCTAAGACTTCCAGCACAATATTGAATAGGAGTGGTGATCATGGCATCCTTGTCTGGCATGTTTGCGAAGGAAATGCTCGTTTCTCTCCGTTGAGGGTAATGTTGGCTGTTCAAATTGTATACATTCCCTTAATTATGTTGAGGAACTTCCCTTCTATTCCTATTTTGTTGGAATGAATGTTGCATTTTGTCAAATGCCTTTTTTGTATGAATCCATATGAACATGGTTCTTGTCCTATGTTTTATTCATGTGGTGGAGCACACTGATTGTTTTCCTATTACTGAACCATTCTTGTACCCTGGGTATGAATCCCCGTTGGTCATGATGTATTATTTTCTTTATATGTTCTTGGGTTCTATTGACTAGGTTTTGTTGAGAATTTTCGCATCTATGTTCATGAAAGATACTGGTCTATAATTTTCTTGTTTTGTGATGTCTTTTCCTGCCTGGTTTTGGTATGAGGGTTATGCTTGCTTCATAAGACGTATCCAGGAGTTTTCCATCCCTTTCTATGTTCTGGAATAGTTTGATTACAATTGGTGTTAGCCTTCTCTGAACGTTTGAGAGAATTCATCAATAAAACCATCTGGGCCTGATGGGGATAAGATTCTCATGATTTGATAGTGAATAATTGTTATTTTGACTAAGTGTGACTGTCACAACTATAAAGGCAGAAGTTTTGTAACAAAAAGCAGGGAGTAGTTAATCTTACAGTCCTGGAACAGAGGACCCTAGGACCATTAAAGGAGAAGAGTATGAGCAGAATGTAGGACTCTACCCAGGGAAGCAACGGCACCAGAGATGGAGGCAGAGATGAGGACACAGAGAGATAGAGCAGCTGGGAACTCTAGACTCATGGAAAGAGGAAAGCTGTGTGCTGGTGGCCAGGAGGAAGGCTTGCAGAATGTGTCCTTTGGTTGTTTAAATGATTATATATCCTTGAGTATTTTTGTGTACCTCCTCCACCCCCCACACAAAAAAACCCTCAAAAAGCAGAGGGAATAGAGGCAAATCCATGAATGATGATGCATGGAGGAGATTGTAATCATTGCAATGAAACAATGAGTGTAAAACCAATGTTCTCTCGTGTAAACTATCACTCAATTCACAATAAAGACTTTAAAAAAACAAACAAACATCTGGGCCCAGACATTTTTTTGGTTGGGCGTATTTTGATGACCTGATCAATGAAGTTTTCAACTTCATTCTGTATTAGGTCATGTTTCTCTAAAAATGTGTCCATTTCTTCTAGATTTTCAAATTCATTGGAGTGTAACTCTTCATAGTAGTCTATTATTATCATATTTATTTGGAGTCCTGGTGTGGTGTTATAGGACAAACACTGGACCATAAGGTCAATTTAAACCACAAGGTCAACAGTTCAAACTCACCAGTCACTCTTTGGATCCTATACAGGGTCACTATGAGTCGGAACCGACTTACAAGTACTTAACAACAACAACCCTTTTTATTTTTGTTGTTTCTGTTATGACATCACCCATATAGTTTCTTCTGTATGTTATTTGCACCTTTTCTTTCTTTTCTATTATTAGATTTTCCAATGGTTTGTTAATTTTATTAAACCTTTCAAAGAGCCAACTTCTTGTCTTGATGATGCTGCCTATTATTTTTCTGTTTTTTAACTCATTTCTTTCTGCTCTAATCATTACTACTTTTTCTTCTTCTAAGTGACTGTATGCTTACTTTGCGGCTCCTTTTCTAATTGTTAGAGAGGTTGTGTTAATATGTTGATTTGGGTCCTTTCTTCTTTTTGAATGTGTGCATTTCTTTGTATAAAATGCTGTCTGCACTGCTTTTACTGTTTCCCAAAGGATTTTTTATTTTTATTTTACTTTTTATTCTGAATTGAGTGAAGGTTTACAAGACAGATCATCAGTTTCACATTTAACAAATTATATACTTCATGTCATTACAATGATTGCAATCCACAGTGAATGGTATTTATAGCTATTCATTTTATTTTTTTCCCTCCACCATCCCTCCTCCACCCTATAACCTCATAGAATGTTTATTTTAGCAAGAAAATCTTGTCTGAACTTTTTACAACAGTGGTCTCAT
>NW_006408521.1:49688372-49692475 GCF_000296735.1 Chrysochloris asiatica
TCATCATGAGCATTTCTTCATATGTTAGTTGGCTGCCTGAATGTCTTCTTTGGTGAAGTGTCTGTTCATGTCCTCTGCCCATTTTTAAATTGGATTGTTTGTCTTTTTTTTTGCTGAGGTGTTGAAGTTTTCTTTAAATTTTAGTTATTAGTCCCCTGTTGGATATGTCATTGTCAAAACCTTTTCTTGATTTTTAAAAAATAGTGGTCTCATGCAATATTTGTCTTTTTGTGATTGACTAATTTCACTCAGCATAATGTTTATCCATGTGAAGAGGTGTTTCACAGATTCATTGTTATTCTTCAAAGTTACATAGTATTACAGTATGTGTATGTACCAAAGTTTGTTTAGCCATTCTTCCATTGATGGGCATTTAGGCTGTCTCCATGTTTTTGCTATTGTGAATAGTGCTGTGATGAACATTGGTGTGCATATATCTACTCATGTCCTGGCTCCTATTTCTTGTGAATCTATACCAAGTAAGGGACTCCTGGGTCATACAGTATTTATATTTCCAACTTTCTGAGGAAGTGCTGTATCATTTCCATAGTGGTTGAACCATTTTATAGTCCCACCAACAATGTAGGAGGGTCCCAGTCTCTCCATACTCTCAACAGCATATGTTGTTTTCTAGTTTTAAGACTTTTGCTATTAATGTTGGAGCAAGATGAAATTTCATTGTTGTTTTGATTTGCATCTCTTTAATAGCTAATAATGGTGAGCATTTCTTTATATGTTTACTGGATATCTGACTGTCTTCTTTGGTGACGTTCTGTTCATGTCCTCTGCCAATTTTTTAAATTGGATTATTTGTCTTCTTGTTGAGGCATTGAAGTGTTCTATAACTTTTTGAGAGTAGTCTTTTGACTGATACGTTGTTGCCAAACATTCCCCTCAGCCTTTGGGTTTTCTTTTTACTTTTTGGTGAAATCCTTTGATGCACATGAGTGTCTAATTTTTAGGAGGTCCTAATCATCTCTTTTGTCTCCTGTTTGTGTGTTTCCAATTATGTTTGATACTATACTTAGTCCATATATCAGAGCTCCTAAGCTTGCCACTATTTTATCATGGATGGTCTGTATAATGTTAACTTTTACATTTAGGTTTTAATCCACGTTGAATATATTTTTGTATGTGAAGTAAGACATGGGTCTCCTTTCAATTTTTTCTGCAAGCTGATTTCCAGTTTTGCAGCATCATTTGTTGAAGAGATTGTATCTTCCCCATTTCATGCATTTTGGACCTTTGTCGAAGACCAACTCACTATATTATAGATGGATGGATTTACTTATGGGTTCTCAATTCTGTTCCATTGATCTAGGAATCTTTGGTTGTACCAGTACCAGGCTGTTTTGACTACTGTAACCATGTAGTAGATTTTGAAATCAGAACGTAAGAGTTCTCCTACTTTGTTCTTTTTTTTTTCCCCCACGACTATGAGCTTTATTAGGTAAGCTGACGCTGACAGGCTACAGTTCAGAAATGTTCAAGATATAGCTCTTCACTCATGCCAACTTCTTCCCAGCAATACCCGTAGGCTGACCTCTCTCTGCCCCATGGCCTGTGCCTTGCTCCGAGGATTACAAAGTTCTTTTAGGGCTTCGGATCAAGGTCCAGAGACCATAAGTCTCAGCCCAAAGGCACTTGGCTCTAGTTCTATGGGTCAGCAAACCTGTTGTTGTTATGTTTAGGTGCCATTGAGTGGGTTCCCACTCCTAGTGACCCTGAGCACACTGCCGGCTTCTGCTCTAGCCTCATAATGGTATTTGTGTTGTAGCCTATTGGGGCAGCCACTGTGTCAATCCATCTCCTTGAAGGTCTTTCTCTTTTTCACTCATCCTCTACTTTGCCAAGCATGATGTACTTCTCTTGGAACCATTCACACCTGGTCTGGAGTCCTGGTGTGGTGTGGTGGTCCATGTCCTGGACTACAAAGTCGGTTTGAACCGCAAGGTCGGCAGTTAAAGCTCACCAGCTGCTCCCTGGAAACCCTATTACAACATGGCTATGCCAACTCTACGGCACCCAACAACAATTATACCTGATAACATGTCCAAAGTATGTGAGATAAAGTCTCGCCATTCTTGCTTCCAAGGAGTATTCTTGTTACATTACTTCCAAGATAGATTTGTTTATTCTTTTGACAGTTCATGATGCTTTCATTAATCTTCAGCAATATCATGATTCAAATGCATCTGTTTTTCTACTGCCTTCTTTATCCATTGTCCGGCTTTCTCATGCATATGAGCGTATTGAAAATGCCATGGCTTTGGTCAGCTGCACCTTAGTCCTCAAACTGACATCTTTGCTCTTCAACTCTTTTTCTTTTTAAGTTTTTGTTGTGTGATAGTTTACATCAGCTTTACATTCATCCTATTGTATTTTGTTTCATTGCAATGATTACAATCCCCTCCATGCATCATCATTCAACAGAATTTTCTTCCATTCCCTCATTTTTTTTTTTTTTTGATGTACACTGAAGCACTTAAGAATATACAGTCATTCAGACAACCAAAGGGCATACACTACAAGCCTACCTCTCAGCCACCAGCACACAGCCCTTGGATCAAATTGGATCAACTATCAACACTCATGGAAGCAGCAGTCAAGAAATCAAATGACATATTGCATTAGGCAAACTTGCTGTACAAGACCTTTTTAAAGTGTTGAAGAGCAAAGATGTCAGCTTGAGGACTAAGGTACTCCTGACCCAAGCCATGATATTTTCAATAACCTCATATGCATGGGAAAGCTGGACAGTGAATAAGGAAGACTGTAGAAGAATTGATGCCTTTGAGTTATGGTGCTGGAGAGGAATATTGAAAGTGCCATGGGCTGCCAAAAGAACCAATAGATCCATTTTGGAAGAAGTGTAGCCAGAGTGCTCCTTGGAGGCCAAGATGGCCAAACTTCATCTCTCATACTTCGGCCATATTGTCAGGAGGGACCAGTCACTGGAGAAGGATATCATGTTTGGTAAAGTGGAAGGTCAGAGAAAAAGAGGAAGATCCCCAATAAGATGGATTGGCCAAGTGGCAGCATTGATGGACTCAAGCGTGGCAATAGTAGTGAGGTTGGCCCAGGATTGGGCATGTTTCGTTCTGCTGTGCATAAGGTCGCTATGGGTCAGTACCAACTTGATAGCACCTAACAACAACAACAAATATCATTCTCTTGAATTTTTTTTCAGGTAGTTCCAATGCCTTTTTTTTCCCACAAAAACATTTCCTAGCCCTGTCTCTAGATCACTTATTTGAGCCACTCAATTTGGTTTCTTTTAGTGAACAGAAAATGCCTGCTGCTTTCAAGACATCATGGTGGTGTTGCATTTGTATTAAGTTGTTGATTGTATGTTGGCATATTCTTAGGCACACACCAACTGCCTCCTGGTGGGTGTGATTAAAGGATGGCAGCTAGTGTGGCCTTCTTTGTTCACCTTTGTGAAGCAAAGTTTAGGATAGGTTTGTGCGATGTTGGTTGTTGTCATTAATCCCGTGTATAACTGCTGTTAGTGGCTCTTGTCCAGTGGGTGGGACTGTAGAGGTATGGCTGTGGCTGGGATTTATGGGCATAGTTGCTGCTTCTTGTCATGTGAAACATGAAAAGAATATACACACACAAGAGAAAAGGAAAACAAATAAGCAAACAGCTTTGAAGACAAGAAAATAGTAAAGAAAGAAAGAAGCAAACAACAGCTAGAAAAAGAATACAAAACACCAAACGAGTGGGCAGTGGACATGAACAAACACTTGCCTAAAGAAAACAATCAGGTGGTCAACAAACACATGAAGAAATGCTCACAGTCATTAGCCATTGTGTTGTTATTATTAGGTGTCATCGAGTCGCTACCACAACAGAACAAAACATTGGCCGGTCCTGGGCCAACCTCACAATTGTTGGCATGCTTGAGCCCATTTTTCAATCCTACTCACTGGGGGTCTTCCCCTTTTTCTCTGATCCCCATCTTACCCAGCATGATTTCCTTCTCCAGTGACTGGTGTTTCCGGATAATATGTCCAAAGTATGAAAGATGAAGTTTGGCCATCCTGGCCTCCAAGGAGCACTCTGGCTGCACTTCTTCCAACACAGATCTGTTGGTTCTT
>NW_006408521.1:49693413-49695403 GCF_000296735.1 Chrysochloris asiatica
ATGTTCATTGCAGTGCTATTTACAATAGCAAACAGATGGAGACAGCCTAATGCCCATCAACAGAAGTATATATGGTTAAACAAAGTGGTACACACACACAATGGAACATTACACAACCTTGAAGAATAACAACGAATCTGCAAAACACCTCACAACGTGGATGAACCTGAAGGATATTATGCTGAGTGAAATTAGTCAATCACAAAAGGACAAATGTTGTATGAGACCACTGTTATAAAAAGTTAAGAAAAGATTTTCTTGCAAAATGAAACCTTCTATGATGGTTACTGGGGGGGGGGGTAGACGGCAGAGGGAATTATTCCTGGGCTAGATGGACAAATGTTAACATAAGTTATGGGGCACACCGTGTACAACAAGAGGGAGGTTGGTAGAGGAAAAATTAAGATAGCAGAAGACACAGGGAGAAGTGTAAGAATTAAAGGAAACAGAGGTAAACACTGATAGCACATGGAGGGGACTGCAATCATTGTAATGAAGCAAAGCATATGATTTGCTGAATGTAAAACTGATGATCTACTCTGTAAACCTTCATTCAATTCACAATAAAAAGTTTTAAAAGAGAGAGAGAAAGAGGAAAGAGGGAGAGGAAATTTGAAAATAAAGAACTAAACATAGTTAGGGAGAGGAATGGATAAAAGAGAAAGAGACCAGATAGTAGTAAAGAAAAATAAAGAGGGAAAAAAGAAAGAAAGAAGCAGTGATTGGGAAAAAGAAGCAGAAAAAAAGGAAACAAAAGCTGAGGCAGACAGGCTAGCGAGCAAGAGAGGAAGAAGGGGAAGAAAGAATAGACAAATACAAACAATGAAAGGAAAAAGACAGGGTAGGTGACAAACTGAGAAAGGAGAAAATTCTGGGGTTTCTTGACAGCCAAGGACCTCATGGCGTGGCTAGGCAGGGGATGAGACAGTTATACTTTCCACGCTAATTGGAGTTCCTGCAGGCCTAGGTGTTGTCTGTTCTGGGTACCCAATCAGGAAGTAGCTGGGGGATCAGGGTATTTCTATTCCAGAGGGCAGCTGAGGGCAAGAGGTCCACTAGTCCTGGACTGGCCAGAACGAGCTTTGCAAGTCAGCAGCAGGCCACACCTGTTTCCAGGTGCCAGAGGGTGGGGGTTGGTGCTGCTCATTCCCTACTCCCTTTGATGCAGCTCTCACTGCCTGGAAAACAGGAGTTTCACTGGGAGTGTCACAGGTGGGGGGTGGCCACGCCTCTGGTCACCAGGGTACAAAAAACAAAAATTCATTCCACTAAGCCATATACTTCTATGCTACCTACTGCCCTTTCCTTGTCTTCAAAGTTGCCCGTGAAAGTTCAAGATGGCCATGCTGCCCCTAGCCGGTCGGCACAACATGTCTCCTTTCCCCTCCATATGTCTGTTCAGCTGCTTCTCCTAATAAGGGCTATTCCAGGACTGGCCAGGGCCAACTGTGCAGGTTTGGAGCAGGTCTTACTTGAATCTAGACACTGGAGTTGGTGCAGATAGACCCTCACTCACTTTGATGGGGGTCACAATTGTGTTGCTCACCTCACTGCGGCTCTGATCCCTGGGAGCATAGGAGCTTTGCTTGGAGTGTACACATGTGGGGCCAGTCCTGCGTCTGCTCACAAGGGGAGTGTGGGGAACAAGAAAAAAAAAATCTCACAATTTTATCTCCCTGTTTCACTGGGATGTTTCTCGAATGCCAATGTGCTATCTTGTCTCCAAAGTCACTTGCAAAAGCTTAAGATGACCACACCACCGCTGGTTGGCTAGCACAGGTCACCAGTGTGTCTCCTTTTTTTTGCCACATCTATTCAGCTTTAGGAGTCCTGGTGTGGCGCTGTGGGTTAATGCGCCAGACTGCAAAACCATTTGAACTGCAAGGTCGGTGGTTCAAGCTCACCAGCTGCTCCTCGGAAACCCTATAGAAGGTTGCTATGGGTCAGAATCGACTCGATGGCACTTAACAACAACAACATTCAGCTTTCA
>NW_006408521.1:49696148-49715426 GCF_000296735.1 Chrysochloris asiatica
GCTCAGTTCAACCATCAACACTCATGGAAGCAGCAGTCAAGAAATCAAATGACGTATTGCATTAAGCAAATCCACTGCACAAGACCTCTTTAAAGTGTTGAAGTGCAAAGATGTCAGCTTGAAGACTAAGGTGCACCTGACCTAAGCCATAATATTTTCAAAAACCTTATATGCAAATGAAAGTTGGTCAGTGAATAAGGAAGACAGTAGAAGAATTGATGCATTTGAGTTATGGTGCTGGAGGAGTACCATGAATGCCCAAAAGTACCATGCCCATATTAAAAGTACCATGAATGCCCAAAAGAACAAACAGGTCTGTGTTGGAAGAAGTGCAGCCAGAGTGCTCCTTGGAGGCCAGGATAGCCAGACTTCGTCTTTCATACTTTAGACATATTATCAGGAGGGACCAGTTGCTGGAGAAGGATATTATGTTTGGTAAGGAAGATCCCCAGCGAGATGGATTGGCCCAGTGGTGGCAGCAATGGATTCAGGATTAACGACGATTGTGAGGTTGGCCCAGGACTGGGCAGTATTTCATTCTGTTTTGCATAGGCTTGTTATGAGTCGGTACCAACTCGATGGCACCTAACAACAACAACAACAACAACATGTTGGTACCTTCACATGACACACCTGGAAGAACATGGAGTGACCTAGAGCAAAAATGGCATGGAGGCGATGTCTAACCTCTTCTGACTTTATAAGGGAGAAGGAAGAGACTCAGCAGCCCCAGGTGATTCCTATGAGACAGGCCTCTACCCTCCGGGCTTCTTTATCCTCTTCTGACACCAACCACCTTCCCATGGCACTCTGCTTCTAAGCTGGGCTCAATAGTCCGTTACAATGGCCACACAGAAGTCACAGAAAATAGTCATGGTTATGGGCTTTATTAAGGAACTCTGGAAGCATAGTGTTATGAATTGGGCTGTGAACCGCAAGGTCAGCAGTTCAAAACTACCAGTTGTCCAATGGGAGAAAGATGAGGCTTTATGTTCCCCTAAAGATTTACAGCTGCAGAAACCCTGTACAGGGTTGCTATGAGTTGGAACCGACTACACGACACATAACAACAACAACAACATGGGCTTTATTAATGAAGTTAACAGATTACAATGCAGCATCAGAAATAATTCAAGATACAGCAGTCAGGCATATCACTCTCACATGCCAGGCAGCCCCCTAGCCTCTGTCCTGCTGGAGCAAATGTGACAAATCTCCTTAAGCAGCCGCCCAGAGGGTGCCTACTTGATCTGTGGGCCTGGAAGCCTGCCTCTCTGTTTCAGGCTTGGCTCCCCTGCCTTGTGGCAGCCACTGCTCCACCGGGGGATCTCAAGGTCCAGAAGACGCATGCTGCTAACGGTTCTCCTTTCTTGGTGGTTGGGTGATTCCTCATCTTGATGTTTTTGAAATGGCCGAACAGAGCGATCCCTGGATTAGAGACCCATAAACCCTATTTATAAGGATCCACCCAAATTATTTGGTAGACGTTGAAAAGACTACAAAGCACAGTGGTTGTGTATGATAAGCACGAGACTGTGAACCACCCGGTTGGCGATTCGAGCCCACCAGTTGTTCCTTGGGAAAAAGATGACGCTTTTTGCTTCCACAACGATCTACATTTTTAGAAACCCAATACAGGGTTGCTATGAGTCTGAATCGACTCAATGACACTTAACAACAACAATGACAAAAACTGTGAGGGTGGCTGGTGGTGGTTCTGTGCCGTGGAGTCGGTTCCAACTCACAGTGACCCTGTGTAGGGTTTAAGGCTATAAATCTTTATGGGAGCAGAAAGCCTCATTTTATTCCTGTGGAGTAACTGGTAGATTAGAACTGCTGACCTTGAGGTTTGCAGTTCAACTCAGCACCTACTCCACTACCTTTAAAGACTATGCTAGAAGAGACCTATTAAATCGTTCCCTGTTCCACACTTAGGAGCACCTGAGAGTCCTGGTGTGGCCTGGTGAGATAAAGCACTGGACTGGAAGGTCAGTTTGAAACGTAAATTCAGCCTCTCAAGCTCACCAGCTGCTCCTCAGAAACCCTATACAGGGTCGCTATGAGTCGGAACCAACTCCACAGCACTTATCAACAATAACAATCACACCTAGGGATATTGGTCACCCCTGGAACAAGCAACTGGAAGGCTGAGGAACCTCAGAGGGAAGGAGCTTTCTCGCTTCACTGAATACCTTTTAAGTCCGTGGGCTTCAGTGTCATGTGTGTGTATTGTCAAATAAAAACAGTTGAACACAAATGCCCAATTCTCCCTGAAGCAGCAAAAGGCAGACAGATGGTTAGCCTTGTAGTTAGGTAAGCACAAGTCATGGGCTGAGACCTGAGTTCAAATCCCGTTTCTACTGTGCAGCTGTGCAAACTTGGACCAATTGCCCAACATCTCTGAGCCTGTTTTTTCATCCACAAAATGACTTTATTAAAAGCCATGTGCCTCTGCTTTGGAAAACAGAAAATGAGAGCTGTTGTACAACTTGATGAATTAGGCAATGTCACTAAATTGTACATGAAGAAATCATTGAATTGGTGTGTTTTCCTGCTGTGTGTTCTCAACAACAACAAATACATTATTGTTTGTTGTTGTTGTTGTTATGTGCCGTGGAGTGACCCTGTACAGGGTTTCAGAACCCCCTCATCTAGAGTTCTCCCGCGGAACTGCTGGTAGTTTCGATCTGCTGACCTTGCAGTTGGCAGCCTGACTCGTAACCACTATGCTACCAGAGCTGTGAAAGTGGAACTTGTGATTTACTGGGTGGGGAGAAAATGAGATCAGGTCTCAGTGTGTTGAGTTCCGTGTTTGATGTTAAAACAATTCGCTTGTAACGTACAGTACCTACTTCTTCTACAGACCCTGGCATCTGTTCAGGGAAGAGCATAAACAGTTAATACCAAAACAGGATCATTTATGATTAAAGACCCAGATGCCTGGCTCAGGGTATACCTGCCATGTGAGGTCAGAGAGCACAGGGTGGCTGGGCTGGAACAAGCACACACTTTCTGGTGCAAAGCAAGTGCTGAAATCCTGACTCTGCACTTCTACCTTATTGAGTTTTCCCCTCCCTGGGGGTGTATTTAAGAGTCCTGGTGTGGCGCTGTAGTTTAAACACTGGACTGATAACCATAGGGTCGGCAGTTCAAAGTCATCAGTCACTCCTCAGAGTCCCTATATAGGTTATCTATGGGTTGGAAGTGACTTGATGGCACTTAACAACAACAACAATCATGCTTGTTTATAGAGCTGATCATTGAAGTCTCCACAGCGTAATTCACATTTCTTCTTGGCCCAACACCCTACTTGGCTATGGCCCCTCTCTCTCAATGCACTTGACCTTCAGAACATTCCAGAGAGGACACAGCTCCCACCCAGCGGGGTCTGCCCCCCACTTGTTCAGGATGCCTACAGTGAAGGAGCCTACTTGGGAGGGGTGCTTGGTTGCACGGGCTGGTCTGTGATAACACCCCAACCAAAAGCCAAACCCCAAAGCAGCAACACAGAGTTGAGTCTCGCTCATTGAGACCCTATAAGGACAGAATTGAACTGCTTCTTAGAGCATCAGAGACTGTAAATGTTTATGGGGGCAGATACCTTCCTCTTTCTCCTATGAAGTGTCTGGTGGGTTTCAAAAGCCAACCAATGCTTAAGCCACTGTGCCACCAGGACCCCTTGATCACACCCCAAACACAATCTTGTGTTCATTGTCTAAATGAAAATCTGAGGACTTGTAGCTGAGCTGGAGACCTCTATCTGAGGCCTTGGCTGTGAGTCAGCCAGCCTCTTCAACACCGCGCTTGGGACTGAGCCGGATGTGACGTCTCCCACGGCCTCTTCCTATTGCTGGGCTCCTTTCTTCAGCAGTGAGAAAAATCATGTGCCCAAAGCTTGCTGTTTGAATTACAGACCCTCCTCTCTGATGATTAAGGGGACTATACAATCAGCTCAATTATAATTATTTATTGAGTGTCTGATTAATAGTGTGCGCCCTGGAGTCCAACGGCTAATTCTGAGCAGTGTGGCATTGAACCATTTACTTCACTTCTCCAAGCCTTAGTTTCTTCACCCAGAAAAGAAAGAGGACTGTTCTGCATTTGGTTCCCCAGGAAGCCAAGACTGGGTAGCAAGTCAACTGCTTACTAGGGAATGCTCTAAGGAGCTCTGGTAGCGTAGTGGTTACAAATCGGGCTGCGAACCGCAAAGTCATTAGTTGGAAACTACCAGCTGTTCCGCAGGAGAAAGATGAGGCTTTCTGCTCCCGTAAAGATTTACAGCCCCAGAAACCCTGTGCAGGGTGGCTATGGGTCAGAACTGACTCCACGGCACACAACAACAATAGGGCATGCTCTGACAGTCACGCCTGTGAAAGGGAGGGACACAAGCAGGACTGGCAGAGGGAGGAATCGAACTTGCTGTAATCCTGAAGGAAGCATCAGCCAACTCTAGAAGGTACCTTAGAACTGGGATTGCCCTTCAGAGCCATCCTGATTGGGGACAAAGGAGATGGGCTTTTATACCTCTCGATAGAGCAGTCCTTGTACCATCAGTTTATGAGTTGGCAGTACTCTGATGACTGTGATGAGTTGTCTATTGCTGTCATACTGGAAGTTGTGTCAGCAGTATGTCAAATAGCAGCAGGGTCACCCATGTCAGATGGGTTTCAGTGGAGCTTCCAGACGAAGACAGACTAGGAAGAAAGGCCTGGAGACCTACATCCACAAAGCAGCCAATGGAAACCTTATAGATTACAACAGAATGTTATCTGCTATCGGTGGTTCAAGCTCACCAGCCGCTCCTTGGAAACCCTATATAGGGTTGCTATGAGTCGGAACCGACTCCACGGTACTTAACAATAATAGTGCTGGAAGAATAGCCCTCGAGGTTGGACAGCATTATACAATCGTTACAACAATGGACTCAAAGCTACCAACCTTCATGAGGACAGTGCAGGACCGGGCTGCTATACACGTACATAGGGTCCCCAAGAATCATAGTCAACTTGACAGCAAGTAACCACAAGTCAGTGAATGGATGCAAGTTTTTCCTGGAAGGGGGTTATAGCCTTGGAAAAGGCAATTTTCTTCATCTGGGCTAATTTCCAGTTGAGAGATGTCTTACCTTCTCAGAAGCTGGGGGAGGAAGACCCTCATTCCTGGCAGGGGATCTGAGCATTTCATCACATCTTCCACCTCAGATGAATCGAGAAGATCAACATAAAGTCCTTAACAGCGCCTGAAATACAGGAAGTGGTTAGCCAGTGCTAGTCATTGTCCTGATGGATGCTAGGGACACGGTGCTGCATCTTGTTAAAATGTGGATTCTGATTCAGTATATCTGGGGTTGTTATTAAGTGCCATCGAGTCAATTCTGACCCATAGCGACCCTGTATAGGGTTTCCGAGGAGCAGCTGGTGAGTTTGAACCGCCGACCTTACAGTTCAAATGGCTTTGCAGTCTGGCACATTAACCCACAGCGCCACAGCAGGACTTCATATCTGGGGTGGAAAGGCAAAATCTCACCAGGGAGTAGAACCAGAATGAACCACTTGGATGCCCTCCAAGATTCTGCTCCAGTTTTCAACAAACTCAATCCATGAGCAAATCAAATGATCAAATAAGCAACTGCCATGCTATGTAATTGATACAGGGGCACAGGATTAAGCTCAAAGCACTTAGAAGGGTTATAAGACCCTGACTACTCGGAAACCCTGTATAGGGTCGCTATGGGTCGGAACCGACTCGACGGCACTTAACAACAACAACTAGGAGGATGGAGGAGAGATGATACCTGAAGACAATGAGGAATCAGGCTAGAGGGGGTATGGCTCTAGGTTGCGGTTGTTGTTAGGTGTCATCACACAGAACAAAACACTGCCCTGTCCTGCACCATCCTCACAATCATGGTTACACTTGAGTCCATTGCTGCTACCACTGTGCCAATCCATCTTGTGGGAGGTCTTCCTCCCTTTTCACTGACACTCTATTTTACCAAGCATGATGTCCTTCTCCAGGGACTGGTCCCTCCTGATAATATGTCCAAAGTATGAGAGACAAAGTCTGGCCATCCTGGCTCCTAAGGACCATCCTGGCTGTACTTCTTCCAACACAGATTGGTTTGTTCTTTTGGAAGTTCATGGTACTTTTGATATTCTTCTCCAACACCATAACTCAAATGCATCAACTCGTCTATAGTCTTCCTTACTGTTCAGCTTTCACACACGTAAGGCTATTAAAAATACCATGTCTTGGCTCTGGCTCACTTTAGTCCTCAAACTGACATCTTTGCTCTTCAACCCTTTAAAGAGGTCTTGCATAGCAGATTTGTTTAAGGCAGTATGTTGATTTCTTGACTGCTGCTTCCATGAGGGTTGATAGTGGATCCAAGCAAAATGAAGTCTTTGACAACTTCAATCTTTTCCCCATTTATATGGATGTTGTTTATTTGTCCAGTGGTGAGCATTTTTGTTTTCTTTACATTGAGGTGCAACCAAAGGTTGTGGTCTTTGATTTTCATCAGTAAGTATTTTAAGTCCTCTTTACTTTCAGCAAGCAAGGTTGTGTATCATCTGCATATCACGGGTTGTTAATGAGTCTGCCTCCAATCCTGATGCCACATTCTTCTTCATATTATTCCAATTCTCAGATTATTTGCTGAGCATACAGATTGAATAAGCATGGTGAAAGAATACAATCCTGGTGTGCACTTTCTTGATTTTAAAGTGCCCCCTTGTTCTGTTCGAATGACTGCTTCTTGGTCTACATACAGGTTCAGCATGAGCACAATTAAGTGCTCATGAATATTCATTCTCCGCAATGTTGTCCATAGCTTGTTATGATCCATACAGTCGAAAGTCTTTGCGTAGTCAATAAAGCACAGGTAAACATCTTTCTGGTATTCTCTGCTTTCAGCCAAGATCTGTCTGACTTCAGCAATGATAAGCCTCATTCCAGGTCCAAGTCTGAATCTGATTTGAGCCTCTGGCATTTCCCTGTCAATGTACTTCTGCTCTATAGATGTCAAGAATTGAATTATCTTAAGACTGACTCCAAGGCTTACAGTCAATGTAGCTTTTTAAATCCTTATGGGATATCAGCTCATATTCTCATTCACTCACCAAGCATTTCAGGCTTAGGGAGAGTGGCCTAAGGCTGATGGGGAAGTCTGAGCACAATTCTCACTGCCCAGAACTCAGAGGATAAACGCCTCCATCTAGTTCTGATTGCTGCCCTTCTGTTCAGTTGGTTCTGCGGCCTACACTAAGACTGGGTCACCGGTTTCTGGACAAGAAAGAGGTTTATGAAGGTGGTGGTGGTGATGATGATGCTATGCTGTAGAGTTGGTTCCAACTCATAGCGACCCTGTTTCCGAGGCTGTTGAGTCTTTATAGGAGCAGAAAGCCTCATCTTTCTTCTGCAAAACAAATGGTAGTTTTGAACTGCTGACTTTCAGGTTAGCAGCTTGACTCATAACCAAGGTAAGAATCTGCAATAAACCACCAGGCATAAGCAGGCTCCTCCTTATTCAGCACGGCTCCGAGGGACTTCTTCAAATTAGCTCTCTAAGACTCAGGCCTCCGCTTTACACAAACCTGTTTGAAACCCCAGCTGCTAATCAGCTGCTGGCCCCCACCAGCCACTCCGGAGAAAGATGTGCTTCTGTAAGGAATGACAGACACCCTTGGAAACTCAGTCATGTTCTAGGGTCGCTATGAGGCGGAATTTACTCGATGGCAGTGGTTTGGTTCTTGTGTTGGTGTACAGTCATCAGAAACAGTTGTGTTACTCCCAGAGGAACCTACTTCCTCTCCACTTCTGTCTGTTGTTGTTGTTGTTAAGTGCTGTGTCAAGTCGGTTCTGACCCATGGTGGGTGGTGGTGGTGGTGTGCTGTGGAGTCAGTTCCAACTCATAGCGACCCTATACAGTTTCCGAGGCTGTCAATCTTTGTTGTTGTTGTTTTTAGGTGCCATCGAGTTGGTACCTACTCATAGTGACCCTATGCACAACAGAACGAAACACTGCCCGGTCCTGGGACAATCTTACAATTGTTGCCACGCTTGAGCCCATTGATGCTGCCACTTGGCCAATCCATCTCACTGGGGGTCTTTCTCTTTTTCTTTGACCCTACCAAATATGATATCCTTCTGTTAATATGTCTGAAGTATGAGAGACGAAGTCTGGTCATCCTGGCCTCCAAGGAGCACTCTGGCTGCATTTCTTCCAAAACAGATCTGTTTGTTCATGGCACTTTCAGTATTCTCCTCTAACACCATAACTCAGATGCATCAACTCTTCTTACGGGAACAGGAAGCCTCATCTTTCTCTTGAGGAACAGCTGGTAGTTTTGAACTGCTGACTCTAAGGTTAGCAGCCCAATTCATAACTACTATGCTACCAGAGTGCCTTAGAGATTGTATATCAGCCAACCCATAGAGACCCTGTATAGGGTTTCCAAGGAGTGACTGGTGGGTTTGAACTGCCACCCTTGTGGTGCAAACTAACCTTGCAGTCCAGCGCAAGCCACACCAAGTCTCCTTTTGTTTAGCAAAACCAAAACCAACAAAAAGCCAGTGAGGAATGAGGAAAGCTCTCAGTACTTAAACTAGTTGTAATGGAAAGTAAATTGAGCAAATGAAGACAGAAATAAAAATTTACTTTGGATTTGATTGTTAATAAACTTCAATATTTATTGAATATCCCCTTTGTTCAGAACTTCCTATATAAGAAAGCATAAGACAGTGGCCAGTTAACTGGAGAGTCCAGTTCTTTCAACATTTCAATAATTTCTATGGTAAATGAGTGCACAGGCATTCAGGTTTATACATCAGTCTCTTGTGTATTTAGTAACCTGATTCAGTCCTTAGGTCTTTTTCAAAGAAAACCGTTTTCTTTTCATTCAAAGCTGATAAGCAGAATTTTTTTTTAAGTGGAAATGATTGACAGACCACCTTAGATCTCATTTGAGAGTAGGAGTTAGAGGCAAGAGGAGTATCTGAGGTTCCAGGGCATATCCTTTGATTCTGAGTTGGAAAATTGGGCCTAACATTATTCCAAAGCAACGTCTCAAAAGGATTCTGGGGAAGGCAATGAATCAACATGCCTAAGGGTCTAAATTGGAACCTCTCAAGCAGGGTCCTAAGTGAACTGCAACATGGGAGATTGTAACTCATCAGGCTCTTCAGAAACTCCATACAGGGTCACTGTGAATCAGAACTAACTCAAAGGCACTTAACAGAAGCTACAATAAATATTCTCTTAGGGACATAGACCTCCCAGGGTAGTTAGGGTGCTCTGCTAAAATGACACCGCTATTGAATCAAACAAACACGACATTTTTTCTGGTATGTTTTGGCCTCCACTCCCCAAAGGAAGGTGCAGATTTAAGATTTCACCTTTCACTCTCCCAATGAGATCCTCTACCATTAAAAAAAAAAAAAAAAAGATTGAAACTCGAAAGAATGGGAATTTTTCTCTCAAAAGTTACTCAGTGCAATGAAAGTTTCTATCTTTGAAACACGTTTGTTGTTCAAGGACAATAAATCCATCCACAGATACAATTTCCATCCCCTCCACCCCCACCCCCCCTTCAGTAGGTTTCAGAAGGCCGGCAGGTGAATTTCCACTGCACTTCCATTTTCTCCCTGGCTTTGTTCAAGCACTCCACTCCAAACAACCCTCAAGCTTCTCGAAAGACAGGGACTAAAACATAACTGAGAGACACCTGTGTCCCCAAATATCAGGGTTGTTTTTTGTTTTGTTTTTTTTCGGGGTGAGGGGCAGGAGGAATGTCACATCTTTAGCTTAAAACGACTTTAAAGGCCTACGATGACTTGGTTTTTATGCGGAGGGGCAGCAGCCACACGGCACGCGCGCTCCCAGTCCAGGGACACCCACGCTGCGCGCAGGGGAGAAGACAGGTCTGAGAACCGAAACCGGCCCAGGGACCCCAGAGGACACACCTTAGGAGTTTGCTGGGCCTGTGTGACACCCCGCCCCCCGGGGCAGGCCCCCCAGGCCCGAGCAGGGTGGGGGAGGGGCGACCGCACGGGCCCCGCCCCGGCCCCGCCCCGCGCGCCACGATTATAGCCCATGACTCAGGGCGGAGCTCTGCATCCAAGCCAGGCCGCCGCCAACTTCTCTGGATGGGACCAGAAGTTTCTAGCCGGCCAGTTGCTGCCTCCTTTTATCTCCTCCTTCCCCTTTGGCAGCAAGGAGGCTATTTCCAGACACTTCCACCCCTCTCCGGCCACGTCACCCCTCCTTTAATTCATAAAGGTGCCCAGCGCCGGCTTCCCGGACACGTCGGCGGCCCAGAGACCCGGCGCCTGGAGGCCCGATCCTGCGTCTGCCCGCACCCTACGACCCCGCACCCCGGCGGCCACCCTCCGGGCCCACCCCGACCAGCATGAGCGCTGCCACCCACTCGCCCATGGTGCAGATGGCGTCCGGCAACGGCGCCGAAGATCGCGACCCCCTTCCCCCCGGCTGGGAGATCAAGATCGACCCGCAGACCGGCTGGCCCTTCTTCGTGGACCACAACAGCCGTACCACGACGTGGAACGACCCACGCGTGACCCCCGAAGGCCCCAAGGTGAGCCGGACCAGCGCCCGCGTCCCCACCCGGCCGGCGGCCCCACCTCGATGGCGGCGGCACCGCAGGACCGGCTAAGCCTCTGCCGGGGCCCAGGCCCCGGAGGTTGGCCGAGGCCACCTGGGCGGACACAGCCCGAGGAGGAACCCTCCTGGCCGTCCTCCCTCGGGTCGGCCCTCGGGTCGCCCTGAGGCGCCTGGCGAGGCCCCTTGGGATCCGCCCTTGACGGGAGAGGGCGAGACCCGGGAGGCGACCGTCCTCATCGCGCCGCATTTGACTTTGAGGGGACCCCTAGTTCGCGTCGAGAGGTTGGGGTAGCAGTGGGCCCGGGGCTCGGAAATGTACCCGGTGCCCAGAGGCCTTATCGGGCGCCACTGCCCCCCATCCTGTGTCCCAGGTCCTCGCATGCTTGGAGGTGGTCTGGAGGGCTTTACTCCCTAAAGTTTCCCAACTTGGCTGTGGGGTCTTCTGGATCTACTCTGCCGTTCGGGGTGCAGTGTGACTTCGGAGGCCCGTGGAAATGAACATTTCCCCTGGTTTTAAATGGACATGGTAGTACGTTTGAAGTTGTTCTAGTAAGAGTCCTGGAAACCTGGGAGCTTCAGGCAGTTTCTAAGCTTTACAAAGCCCCGAGTATGTTCTCCTGGTTGTCCCTTTGCCTTAAAATATTGCCTCACACTGGAGAGAGTAAGCCAGTGTTTTTGTTTTGTTTTGTTTTTTAATGGTATGTATTTCCTTATTATGGTACTGAAATGTTTAGAATTTATTTCCAATACACAGATAACTAAGTAGTAGTACTCTGTTGAATCCGAAGTATTTACAAACATGCAGGGATATTTACTTTTCAACCCTTAAGAGCATGAAATTTGAAAATATAAATTTAGAATGAGTCTGTTAAGTTAAAAAAACCAAAATAACCATTGTGCCACTCTTGGAATTTTCTATACATTTGAAAATGTTCAGAATACAAGAATAGGAATGAAATATACAGAGGCTTCAAAAAGCTCATGGAAAAATTCTATGATCTTGTAATTTCACAAACTTTTTGAAGCCCCTCCTCCTAGCCTTAAATGGTTAATATTGATTGGACAAAATAAAAGTAGTTCAAAGCTGGTAGTTTACTATGGAGGTTTAAAAAAAAAATCAAGTTAAAAATGCTTTATAAATCATTATTTTAGAAAAAAACCCTGAATTTCCCACCTTCAGTTTTGTGCACCCTTTTGCGCTCACATATTGATAAAACTCTTGTGCCCAACATTGAGTACTTGCACATTTCAGCCACATACATTTACAAGGAATTAATTGTACACTCATTTCTGAAAATTAGTCCATGAGGCTGTAATTAGCTGGAGTGGACATAAATATGTATACCGTCTTGTTTGCTCAGCCTATCAGTTGGTGAAATTTAGGCTTCGGTTTCACCAGTGCTACAGTCTGCCACATCAGGACAGTATAAAACTAATATAGAGAAGGAGCTCTGGTAGTGCAGTAGTCTAAACATTAAGCTGCTAACTGTAAGGTCAGTGGTTCAAATCCACTAGCTGGCCCATGGAGGAAAGCCAGGGTTTCTGCTCTTGTAAAGACTTAGTTTCAGAACCCCTAGGTAGGGTTCCTGTAAGTCAGAGTAAACTCCTTGGCAATGATTTTTTTTTTTTTTTTTAAACAGATGAAGGACCCCTGATGGCACTATAGTTAAGTGCTTGCCTATTAATGCGAAGGTCAGGAGTTCGAATCCATCAGTTGCTCCATGGGAGAACGATATGATTGGCAGCTTCCAGATTTGCAGACTTGGAAACCCTATAGGGCAGTTCTACACTGTGGTCACTGTGGGTTTGAATCCACTTGATGGCAGTGGGTTATAGAAGCAGACTCTGCTTGTCAGATTTGAACATACATTGTGAGTTCAGTCTAAAATTCAGATTTTGTTTTCAATAAGAAACTCACCCAGCTAGTTAGGATTGTCTGCTGCTTCCCTTCATGGGATCCGCCCACTGTGTGGATTGATTAAGACTGTGATATCCTTAAAGCTTTCTAAAGGGGAAATAAACAGGGTGAATTACAAAATAGAAATTAAGATCTTCTGAGTCAAAAGTCTGATGATGGAAACAGAATTTTAAAGTTGAAAGGTCCTTACAGATCATTGAGTTCAGCCTATTTATTTGACTGTTTGACTGGTAAAGAAAGCCAGAGACAGAGAACTAAACCTAAAGCCCCCCCTCACCCCCCAGAGCTAAACAAAATGGTGCGCAGCCCCACTGAGAGAGAGGAAGGTTGAAGTATGGAGTTTTTAGGAAGCTGTGAACATAGAAGTTAAGTACTTGCTCTTTGCATCCTCCCATACACCAGGTATTGGATTACCGACCCCTGCACACTGGTGTTTGGGATAGTGACGTCTGGATGTGATTAACTCCAGGAAAAGCTCTGTTTACCAAAGGAGCTACTTGAGATTAGACAGCAGCATGGCACCGAAAGCCTAAGAAAGCGAATGTTCTGCCCTTTCGCTCTTTAGGCGTCATTGCCTTCAAACCTGAGCTTTTGATGTACCCAGACTATCTGGGTGACTAATTCAGTTTCAGGAGTCCTTGGGTGGTGCAGCCGTTAATGTGCTAGGCTGCTAACAGAAAGGTTGGAGATTGGAGTTTACCTTGAAGCACCACAGAAGAAAGGTCTGGCAGTCTACTTTGGAAAGCTCAGCCATTGAAATCCCTGTGGAGTGCGGTTCTACTCTGGCCCACATAGTCAGAATGGACTCAGTGACAACTTTGGGTTTTTGTTTTTTTAATTTCACGTCACTTGTAAGAATTTCACTTTAGATTCAATACAGTGGAAAATCCTTCAGCCTTATGTTACATTAGAAGTGGGTTTTCTTCATGCGTAAAGGGGTCCTGACATAAAATAGGGTGATATTGGCAGCACCAGCATCCTCACCTTGAGGAGGGTGTGCCCACCATCAACTCAGCTCAGCATGGGGTGCCTGCAGTTGGCAAAGCCCTCCTTTTGGGAGCAGCCCACTTCAGGCTGGTTGTGGTCTACCCGGGCTGGTAGTGAGAGAGCTCTAATGCAAGAAGAGGAAGACTGGATCTTGGTGATTTATTTGCATGCAGTCTTTTATACTATGTCCCCTCACGTTGACCCTTTTAGGTTTCCCTGAAATGGTGAGAGAGAGACACTTGTCCCCAGTTGTGCCGAGGAAGTGAGTGAAAGCAGGGATCTATCTTGTATTACAGAGCCAGGAAAGCTGGAGGCAAAGACATTAGGCTTGATTGCCCTGCTCCTGGTGTGGCACTGTAGGGTAAGCACTGGACTTACAAGTTCAGTTTGAACTGCAAAATCGGCGGTTCAAACTCCCCAGCCACTCCTCAGAAATGCTGTCTGGGTCACTATGAGTTGGAATCACTTGACGGCACTCAACAAAAACAACATTCTAAGCTGAGCTTCCCACCTGCAGTCTTCCTGGATTTCGGTTTTTTACACGCTTAGGCTTCCCACGCATTGTCTCATGGCAGGTTCCTGCCTGCCCAGACCCCTGCCCAGCGGAGAGGTTGGCATCCCCTTTGGAGTTGGGAGTTGGCACCCCGTCTTCTTTCACTGACAAAGCCTGTTCACTCGCCAGCTTGCCTGGGATGGAGGGAGGGAAGTTCTCTCTCAAGGACCCAGGCTGCTTCTAGCCCTGTTGATCTCTTGGAGGGCACCAGCTTGAGTCCTTGGTGTCCAGGGCACCAGGCCTCGCTATCCCTTCGTGTGAAATCCAAGTCGCTCAGGGTGGGCCCAGCAACCCACAAGTCAGAGAAACTCCCCGGAACTGATGATTCAGATCCAGTCAGACTGGCATTTGGGAGCCACTGATAGCTTGTGGTCCCATTTTGTGAGGGGAAGCTGCCGGCTTTGGTGCACACTGTGTGTGGGCCTGAGGATCCTTCACCAGGGGTGGCTGCTGCGGGTCGGACTGTTGTTGTTGTGAAGTGCCGTTGAGTCAACTCCGAACCATAGTGACCCGGTACAGGGTTTCCAAGGAGCAGCTGGTGAGCTTGAACTGCCAACCTTGCAGTTCAAACGGCTTTGCAGTCTGGCGCATTAACCCACAGCGCCACACCAGGACTCCGGGTTGGACTGTTGTTGTTGTTGTTAAGTGCCATCGAGTCGGGTCCGACCCATAGCGACCCTGTACAGGGTTTCCGAGGGTGTAAATCTTTACGGGAGTAGAAAGCCTCATCTTTCTCCCGCGGAGCGGCTGGTAGTTTCGAACCGCTGACCTTAAGGTTCGCAGCCCGATTCGTAACCACTACGCTACCAGACTAGGAGAGTGTTTATCTAAGTTCCCTGTTGTTGTGCTCCTTTTTGGTGAACCTGGGGACTGGGGAGGGAGGAGACAGTAGGTAGCACCAGCATGGCAAGGAGGCAGTACTGGGTCAGGACCTGGGAGTTCCCAGGAGAAAGGGAGGCACAGGCCTAGTGATCCTGCTTTCCTGATGGAGCCTCGCTGTTATAATGTGACAGGTTGTTTGCAGACACTGTGAGGCGTAGAAACCTTTTTCCAGTGGATATTGGAAATGTTAAGAGTTCTGACTGAAATGGAGAGACCCACTTGTCCGGCTTTGGGTCCAGAGAACCTCTTGAATTTTCTTCAAGACGAGATCATTTTGCTCTTTGCAGGTGGATGGCAGACTCTTGGTGTTGCCTGTTGGCAGAATCTGAGCACAATCAGGACGTGAGTGGTCACACTGGCCTGTTTCCAGCAAGACTCAGTGGAGGTTGAGCAGTGATTTGTTTGGGGGGTGGGGGGAAACAGAAAACGGCAGGGCCAGATAGATGCCCCTGAGTCCAGCTCATCCGAGATCTTCATTTCCCCCCACTGGACAGCCTGTGTTTGACTCCTGTAAGCACCCGCCGCACCTGAGAACAAATGGGCCCTGTTTTGTAGAGCAGACTTGTCCTTTACGAGCACTGGAACTCTGGTGGCAGTTGACGTTAGCCAGGGCCGGAAAGGCTTAGATGTTTGATGGCTGTTGGGCCTGGTTGTGAGTCAGAAAGCTGTGTACCAGCCATGAGACTTGATTACCACTGTCCTCGATTCTGGGATAACAAGTGGTGGTGGCCTTATATGAACCACTCTGCATGTTTATTACTTTCTTATTGACAGATAGCAATGACCGTTCTGATGTTTATCATCAAAAACAGAAGGTCATACTTGACACAAAGCTATTCCATTTCTTCCACAGTTCTGTTATTTGAATGTTGCTTTTTAAGAACCCCCTTAAGTGGAAACAGGAGTCCTGGGCTCCTGTTAGCGCTGTGGGCTAATGCATGAGGCTATAAAGTCATTTGAACTGTAAGGTCGGTGGTCCAAGCTCACCAGCTGCTCCTCAAAAACCCTATACAGGATCGCTACAGCTCGGAATCAACTCGACAACACTTAACAACAACAAGAAGTAGAAACAGGGAGAGTCCTTGGGTGGTGCCAGTGGTTAAGCGCTCAGCTGCCAACCCAATGGTTGGAGGCGTCTCAGAAGACAAACCTGATAATCTCCTTAGGAAAAATCAACCATAGAAACCCCTACAGAGTGGGAGTTGACAGAGAGCAACTGGTTGTCTTTGTTTTTTAGGTAGAAACACCAGGAGATTGGGACAGCTCTGCTCACTGGGAGCCTCTGAGGCCCTCTATCTAGTATTGATGATTCCCTGAGTGGATTGTCCCCCGGCCCCACAATCCCACGAGTGAGTCCCTTCTGCCTCAGAACTCAGACTCATAGCTGTACCTTTGGGGTGGGCCCCAACCCCCCTCATTTTGCAGATGTAGAAGTCTACCTCTTCCCCTCGTTTGGCTCTTGTGATGTATGCGCCATATCTCGTGTTGTTAATTTTTCACATATTTCTATCAAGACTTCTTGAGAGCCTTGGCAGCATTTCAGAAAGCCAGGCAGCTTGCAGAAGCATAATCAGAAAGAATTTCTTCTAGGAAGGAATGAATCTCATATTTTTTGCCTGTCAACATGTTTATATACATGTGCCAGACACTGGTGGGTGCTTTTACAAATCTCAACCTCTTTAAATCCTCCAAACAGCTTTCGGAGGTAGGACCTACTAAGAGTGTCATATGCATGTGAAAACAGACTGGGAGAGAGAATGTGCTGGGCCGTAGTAACCAGGGTTAATCACTTGACTCTCCTGACTCCTCATCCTCAGTAGCGTCCAGACACAGGTCTAGGTAACAGGCTGACTGGAGTCCATGTTCTGAGCCTACATTTGGAAGTTCTGGGGTTGAGAGAGGGGCCCAAGCCTTTACCCGCTCAGAGATTTACTGAGTACGGGCTCTGTGCTAATCAACTTACTAAATGCCTTGTAGAGACTACACTGCCCTTCCACGCCAGTTCTCACCAAGTATTCCCTGCTTCTCGGCTTGAAGCAGGTTGTCCTTTCTCTGACCTCTACATTAATTTGAATCTTCCAGAAGTTGGCACTTTTGTACGTTCCTTGAGGTCACCTCCCTGAGAACTCGGAGGGCAGGGTCTGAATATGCCGCTTGGTGTCTGGCAAGGTCTTAAAAAAGAGCGACAGACCCAGTTCTGACTCAGGGTAGGACTGGGCTCTGTGGGCTGTATGCTGGCTGTGATCTGGTAGAAGTAGACTCAAACCGATAAACTTTTAGTGAGTTAAGTACCGTCAAGAGGGTTCCCACTCATAGCGACTCTATAGGGTTTCTGAGGCCATAGATCTTGGTGGGAGCAGAAAGCCTCATCTTTTTTCCAGTGAGTATCTGAGTGCAAACCATTAGCGTCACCAGGCCTGAAAGTTCAATAGAAATTGAAGGGAGTATTTGTAATGGAGAAGTGTAAATCCCAGGCCTGGGTTTGGGGTACACAGGGTGGTCAAAGAAAAAACACCCATTTTGAGATGCATCCTTTATGTTATGTGTGCTTGTCACAGGTCTTCTGTGGGGTCCTAAGACTGAGGTATTGAGTGGTCCCTAGTCTACTCTAGGTTCCCAAATGTCCCTGGAGGCCTGTTCCTTTTCCTATCATTTCTCAGTGGCCTCTTCTCCACAAAGGACTTCAGTATTGATTCCCGAGTTCTTCCTTACGGTAACACAGTGTCCTCCAGCTGGCCCTGGGAGCTCGGCACCCGCAGCAGCCAGACACCCTGCTCCGTAGCTCCGCAGAGAGCAGCCCCCGCTCAGTGGAAGGAGTCCCTTTAGGTTTTTTTGTTCATGTGGCTGGCAGTATGATCAGACACCACGTACTCAAAGCTTCTTGCTCACTGCCAGTTTGGAGGAACAGCCTGGGATTGTGCACATTATCTGCTGTGCCCAGGTGCCCCCCAGCAACTTGATGGAGGATGTCCTCAGGCTCCCCATTGGATAAACAGACATTCCTATTTTGAAATGACTTCCTCAGTTCTCACTAAAATAAAGTGATATTTTTCCTTCTCAGTTTAAAAATCCTTCTTGGACACAATGAATGAATGGTTTACAAATCCAAACTGCTGGAATCGGAAACTAAATGCAGCCATTTCCCTTTATGAGTCTGGAGTAGTCCAGAGACCTGCAGCTTTGTGACCAGTTGACGGGGCTGTCCCTCTAAGCCCCTGGCTCTGATTGAGCCCCATGCTGAGTGCCTGTGGCGTCTCCGGGCTGTGGTGACTCAGAATGGAGCCAGGTGCCTCCCTCCTGCCTGCCCTGCCTGGCTAGGCCCATGACTCAGCACTGAGCTGCGGCCCTCTGACCCAGAGCACACTTGAACTGAATGTTCCAGGTCTGAGCCTCAGCCCAGCGGAGCCGGGCAGGATGAAGTGCTTCCCGTCCTCTGGCGTTTCACCCGGGGAAGATGAGGGGTTTGAGAAGCCAGGCAGACAGTATCACACAAGGCACACGTGTGACAGGAAAACCCAGGACACTAACATAGACAGTATCACACAAGGCACACATGTGACAGGAATACCCAGGACACTAACATAGACAGACAGTATCACACAAGGCACACGTGTGACAGGAATACCCAGGACACTAACATAGACAGACAGTGTCACACAAGGCACACATGTGACAGGAAAACCCAGGACACTAACATAAACAGACAGTATCACACACAAGGCACACGTGTGACAGGAAAACCCAGGACACTAACATAGCCCTGACCTTAGTGTAATACAAACTGGATTATGGTGGTCTTAGGTCAATCACTTGCCATCCCGGAGCCTCGTTTTTACCTTCTGTAAAAATGAACACAAGCTGTCGTCCGGCTGAGGCCCAAGGGAGGTGGCGGTGAAAGGTGAATGACACCCATGTGCCGCAAGGGGAAATGTTGACAGCTTCTCCAGTGGATGCAGGGGGAGGGTGTCATGGATAGGGGTTTAGTCCCCCCACAGTGGCCCATTCCGGCTGTACATGGGTCTTTCAGCTCCCAGGTCGGCCTGGAGTCTTGTTTTCCAGAAGCACCCTGTTTAGCTGATTTCCAGTCCCTGTGACCCTCTTGTGTATGGCAGGACTAGTGTCCAGTCTGCATTGAGGGGAAGCCAAGCCATGTTAAGAAGGGACTGGCTCAGGGGCCTAAATGTCACCGTGGATGGAACGACAGAGAAGGGGGTGTTTTCTTGGTCCTCTTGAAGGGGAAGATGGTTTTAATGGGGATGAATACTTTAGATTGTTGTTAGGTGCTGTTGATTCGATTCCCACTCAGACCACCCCCAC
>NW_006408521.1:49715526-49738358 GCF_000296735.1 Chrysochloris asiatica
TTTTACTAATACAGTGACTTTTTAAATGATTTTCCTGTTAAGTTGATTCCAGCTTATAATGACTCTATGAGACACGACAGAACTGTCCCTTAGGGTTTCTTACCTCTTTATTGCTATAAGCAATTGGTTTTAATAGTACAGTTTCTAATAAATTCAGTCAGAAGCTTTCAAGTTGTAGGTTATTAGTTTAAGGGAAAATGAATATTTTACAGAGCTGTAGGCAAGCTGCTCCTTGATAACCCTATACAGGGTCACTATGAGTCGGTTTCGACTCGAAGGCACTTAACAACAAGAAGGCAGTTTTTCAAAGTAAGCTGAGAGACAATAATGTTTTTAAATGAGGGATGGATGTTAGACTTTCTTTGCTCAATTTAAATAGTGTTGTGGAATCCTGGTGTGGCGCTGTGGGATAATGCATTGGACTAGAAGGTCAGTTTGAACTGCAAGGTCGCAGTTCAAATTCACCCACCGCTCCTTGGAAACCCTAGACAGGATCGCTATGAATGGGAACTGACTTGACAACACTTAACAATAACAACAATCTTCATGAGAACAGATTGCCAGGTTTTTTTCTACCACAGAGCGACTAGTGTATTTGAACTGCTGACCTTTTGATTGGCAGCTGAATAGTTAACCATTGCATCACCAGGTCTCTTTTCTACTTGGAGTGAGATGTCCCCAAGGAGACTTCCCCAAGGGACTTGCCAGAGAAGGTTGAAGATGATGAGTGGAGATTTTTTTTTCTTTTGGGAAGTTGTGTTTTATACCACTTGCCTGTCTGGTAGCATGCTCTACACCGACACCTACCAAACACTTGCATGGCCAGTGTCTCCCAGACCACTGAGCTAAGCGACTGACCAGCATTTTCGCTTTTAATATGAGACAAAAGCCAAACTGAGGTGACCTTATAGGTCAGAATATAGATTTCCAGGGCTATAAATCATTACAAAAATAGACTGCCTCTTTTGTTCCCCAACCACTGAGCTTCTGGTTAACAGCCAGGTGCTTCAACCACCATGCCACTAGGCCTCCTTAGTATGAGGCAGTCACCAGAGCGCACCTCAGGTAATTCTCCACTGGGCTCCCAGCTCTAGGCTCATTAAAGCTGGGGCCCCACTCTCTTTCTCGACAGAGGAAGTAAGTCATTTTTATTTCCCCGGAATGAAGCCAGGAGTTCCTCCACCTGGCTCTGCACTAATTCCCTGTGTGACCTTGAACCACATCCTGGTTCCCACAGCTGCTGCGGAGACTCCTTCAGGAAGGCTCCAGAGGCAGGGGTGTGGAGAGACTGCGAGCTGACTGAGACCCCAGCTTTCTCTCCAGTGGGAGCTGCCCTGTGTCATTGTGGGGTAGGGCGGGTGCAGTGCGGTGATGGTGCTGAGACCCAGTGGGTGCTGTTTCCCTAGGTTGGGTCCTACCTGACTCAGCTTTCTTCCTTAGGTCTTGGGGGTGGGGGTGCAAGGACCCCACCTTGGATTACTATACGTAAGAGTCACCTGGGAATCTTATTAAGGGAGATTCTGATTCAGTATATCTGGAGTGGAAATGCAGATTCTCAGCAGGGATCCAAACCTGAATGAACCCTTAAACAGAACAAGAAGCAAGTGGACTGGACCTGTTGGAGGGAGTGTGGGCCCCCGTGTTGCTGTATTAGGTGCTGTGGGGAGTCCGTTCCAACTCATAACCAACTTGTGTAGGGTTTCTTGAGGCTGTAAATCTTTACAGGAACAGGAAGCCTCACTTTTCTCCTGTGAAGCAGCTGGTGAGTGTCAACTGCTAACAGTATTGGGGTTAGTAGTCCAATGCTTTCCTACAGTGCCACCAGGTCTCCGGGGGACCCCTAGAGTTGTGTTTCTGGCAGCTTTTTCTTTCAGACACGGAAACTGTCCACACAACTCTGTAGAGAAATTGGCACCCTGACTAGTGTTACTAAAGTCTTTAATCCTCAAATAAAGGGGCTTCTAAGCTGCTCCTTGGAAACCCTATGCGGGGTCGCTATGGGTTAGAATCGACATGGTGGCACTTAACAACAACAAGTCTAAGAAACTGGTTAACAACTTGGTAAGAGTCTCTGAGGAATGGGGCATTGTATTCAGTAGGCCAAACCAACTGCTTTTGAGAAAAGTTTGGTTTCATAAAAGCTGAGAATGAAGAAAGCTGACTGTGTAGAGCAGGGAGTGGCCTCAGATTACAGACATTCATTCTTTTGCCATATTTCACTTAAATCACGCAACCATCTCTGAAGGTGATTGTTTACAGTTGGGGGAAACAGAGTCTTAAAGGAACCCTGTCCCAGGCCTCGCAGCTGGTGAGAGGCAGCCCAGAGCATAAACGTCAGACCCAGCATGCTTGTGAATTTGCAAAGAGAAGCAACCCCTGAGTTCTACCATTAAAAAAAAAAGTGTAGGTACACGCATCTCATTAATCCCAGGATAAAATAACCCCCGTGCTTTCTGGGTGTTTGTTTTGTGTTTTCTCAATAGCAAGCTTATCAGATCAATCTCCAGTAACTGTGGCTGGTGAACTACTGTACTTACATATACAAGACACACACATAATGCACGTAGCGTGTACATAGGAAACTAATGCAAGAGGGGCTTGGAAGGTTTGTAAAAACCCATGTAATGTGCGTGTACATTGTGTAAAAATACAGTACTTACGGAGTTCCTTTCTTTCTGAGAATCTCAGGACAGACTTGATTGCTCAGGCGTGCAGTGAATGAACTTTGCTGGAATGTGTGAACTCAACTTATTATTCAGAGTTTGTCCAGGAGCTGTGCTAGGGATGGTGGGTAAGAAAACCCTGTATTACATTACAGTAGGAACAGATGCATTTTTTATCCTTTGGCTGTAGGGATGCAAATGGACGAGTATAGACCCAACGGGCAATAACATTGTGTTCGTTTAGATGGGAAGTTTGGGTAGGAAGTGGATGCTACGTGTTTGCTCCAGCTCTCTCTCTCCTGCTGTCTCTCTCTGTTTGTTTTAGAAATACGTTTTTCTTTGTTTACTTTCCTGCCTTGGTAGAGATGTGTTGGGCCATTTAGTCTTGACCTAGGTCCTGCTGCAGGACAGGAAGTTCTGGGATCCCTGTGTCTTTTCTTTGTTTCCGAAGTTTGAAGTGTCATTGTAAGAGTCGCCAGCTGACCCGGGCAGGGCTCTTCTGGCCTGAAAACCCACTTAATAGAGTAGCGTCCTACTTCAGGTCTCCAGCACTGCGGGGCCACCCTAAGGAGGTACCTTTGTTGTTGTCACACTTTCTTCAGACCAGAGCACTGGGGCTCACAGTGGGGCCAGTTTATGGGGCTCAGCAGCCACTCAGTGTACAAAGACCTAATTGTGGGTGGGTGGGACCCTGCAAAAGCCTTCCTCACGCTGTCCTTGAAAGCGGCTGAGGTTGTGCACTGGCCAGGCACAGAGGTCTGCTTCTCCCTAGCAGATACCCAAGGACTGAGGTCCTGGCCTGCTTTTGAGACAGAGACTCCTTCCAGGGTCAGCAGCTTCCTCCGCACTTGGAACGTGAAACTATGGGGCACCTGCAATTCCTGCAGTTTCTAATTTGATTTAATTGATTGCAGTTAAGAGCAGTCTTTTTCGATTTCCCCGACATTCATTTTCCTTTGCTGGGCTTTATATAGATGTGTAGAGCTGGTGGCACAGTGGTTAAGTACTTAGCTTCAAACTGTGGTTCGAACCCGTCAGCAGTTTTGTGGGAGAGAGATACGGCAGTCTGCTTCCATAAATATGACAGACAGCCTTGGAAAGTCTGTGGGGCAGGTGTATACTCTGTCTCACAGGGTCGTTAGGAGTCGGAATCAATGGCTTCTAAGTTTGAGGGACTGCTTACCAACTAGGTAAGAATCTCTGAGGAATTGCTTTACAGCTAGACGGAACCTTGCAAATGAGAGCCAGGAATATCCCGGCTGGGAGTAACTTCTGAACAGTGCTTCTCAATGTAGCCTTGGCTGGACCCCACCACACACCCACTGAATCAGATGGCCCTCCTGCCTCAGGCTTGGTGCTTACCGTCTGCATTTTAAATATCTGATGCCCCCTAGAGTTTGGGAACTACTGCTTTTCAGAATGTTTCTGGGCTGCCCTTCATTTTACAGCTAGTTAGAAGCAGATTCAGGATCCGGGCCCAAATGCATGTCTTTCCACGTCTCCTAGCTGCCCCCTTAGCGTCCACACTGTTGTTACTGAGCTCAGCATCAAGGTTCACCCTGCTTCTGGACGCACCAGCCCAGCTGCTGGCACAGAACCTCATACCAGGCTTTCTCTAATAACAGTAACAGTAATAATAATATCTGGTGCTTAGGAGGGCAGATCTGGGCTCATCTAGGGTCATTTTCCCCTTGGTCCTCAGATATACCTCAGAGGGTTTTAATACAACGCTCAAACAAGTAGTGAGAATTAGCCAAACTGTTTTATGAATGAATGTAGCAAGGTTAGCTGTGAGAATCAGGTGCTCTCAGCCTTTGGCTTCCATTTCCTAATCAGACTTTGTGTATATGCATGAAGGGGGAGCATCAAAAAGTTATTGAAAAATGGAATTAAAAGACCATGGTGTTTTCCCACGTACTTACTGACGCCCGCTCATGTGGATTCCTGGTGCCTTTACCCAAAGAGCAGACAATGAGGTGAGCTGCCCGGGAAATCACCCCTAGAATGCCATTGCGATTCCTCCAGAGGCTGCCTGCCCATGCAAGCTTCGGTGAAGAGGTGAGGTGAGGCTTGGTGACATCATCCACCCTGCTAACTGTGACTGTCACAGGATCACATGACGCCCCCAGAGAGGACACACTCGGAGGAAGCAGACTCAACACACGGGTCCCAGGTCCGCACGGAAGGCAGAATTAGGCAGGTGTAGTGAGTTTACCTGTTGCTAGTGGGATTGTGGGGCTTATGCTTGAACTTGAGAACACTGCTTGTAGGACTGAAGAGCCATGTTTTAGTCACATTCTAGGGGAATCATAAATGTTAAACCACCTTTTTCTTTTACTTATTTTTTAAAGTTACTTCTCATTTTTCTCTTCCCTACTAGAATGTGATAAATGAAACAGGAAGAGCAATTGAACTTTTTTCAGGAGGTACTTTCTAGAAGGGAATGAGTTTGCTTGGCAGGACTCTAATGAGAAATATTAGGAGGTGGCCTGAAGAATTCCCACTACAGACCTTATTGTGCCCGAAGTGTCTTTTCTGCTTTTTATTGTGTGAATATTTACAGGGCCAATCATTAGCTTTACATTCAACAAATGAGTTTCAGTTTGGGTTTAAATTACTTGTTGTTATGTGCTGTGGAGTTAATTCCGACTTGTAGCAACCCTGTACAGAGTTTCCAAGGCTGTAAATCTGTATGGGAGCAGAAAGCCTCATTTTTCTCTAGCAGAAACCGCTGTTAGTTTTGAACTGCTGACCGTGAGATTAACAGCCCAATTCATAAATCCATTGTTGTTGAGTTGATTCTGATTCATAGAGACCTTATCAACAGAGTGGAACTGCCCCGTAGGGTTCCCAAGGCTGAAATCTTTCTGGAAGCCGACCTTCACACCTTAAACTCATGATGCACCTTCTGGGTTCAAACTACCTACCCTTTGGTTAGCAGGCAAGCATTTAACCACTGTGACCCCTGGGTCCCATGTTCATTTATGTAGAAATGTGTAATTTGCAATTCTCTAAAGCTGATACAGTTCTTTCTTCACCTAAAACAGAGCTTTCTAAACCTGAGAACCACTGTCCTCAACGCCCTGCCTTCCCATGCTACGGGCAGCAGCATTGGTCAGTTGGCCCCAAGCTCAGGCCTGAGTCTGCCTGGAGGCCTCTTCCCTGTCTTCATCTCCCGCCCCTACGCACATCCCTGGCTTTGCCTCATTTCCTCCTCAGGCATCCTAGATTCTTGTCCCAGTGCCACCTGTCTTCCTGGGCATCTCTCAGTGTGTGGTGAGCAGCAATTTGTGGGGGTGGTTGCTGGTCCTCACTTCCAGCTCAGCCCTCTGCGCCTTCCATTCCATCTTCTCCATCAGCTTAGCACTTGTCTTCCATATACTGTTCAAACGCCATCACCCCGGCCTGTCTTGACCACATCCTTTTCTCCATGGCACTTCTTTCAAGACCTGGCTGGAATAATGGCTCCAGGAAGCACTGTCTGCTGCCACAGACCTGTAGGCAGACAAGTGGACTGACTTCCTTCTCCTTTTACGCCTTCCTTCATTTGTAATTGAGTTACAAAATACGTCTGGTGAGGATGCATGACTCTTGGCAGACTGGGTCTAGTGATTTCAGGATCCAGAGGCCCTCCCTCAGAAGGAGCCCGCCTCAGCCTGGCTTGTTTCAGGATTCCAGGCCTCAGCTGGCTATGAGGGGGATGGTGGGGTCGGCAACCCTCACCTGTTAAAATAGAAGAGTAGGAATGGGCTGTGGCAGGGAGTGGTCAGTAAGGGGCTTCAGGGAAGTATATATAGCAAGTGTGGTAGATTTTTATGTAGGTGATGGTTAGATTCTGCTGAGTCAACTCTGACTCACGACAGAGGGAAGCGTTGCCTGGGCCTGTGCTGTCTTCGTGATTGCTGGTCTGTTTGAGTCCATTGTTGGGGCCATGCTGTCTCATTGAGGGTTTCCCTCAGACTCACTAGCCTTTCACTTTACCAAGCATGATGTCCTTTTCTAATCGTTGGTCTTTCCTATTGGTGTGTGCAAAGTAACTAATGTATCATGCAGAAAAAGAGGACATTTCCATCACCTCAGAACAGAAGGTTCCCCAAGACCCTTCCCATTCATTAGCCATTTCTCCAGGGACAGCCGCCATCTTGACTTCCATCACCATCAGCTAGATTTGTCCGTCAGTTTTGGTTCCTTTGAGACTCAGGAGTCTAGCGTTGGTTGAGGGCTTGCCATGTGTGTGTGTCCTCCTCCATCTGTCCTCATTACACACCTCAACACCAGTCCTACAGAGTGGGTTCTGCTTATGTTAACATAAGGAACTGAAGGTTCACTGAGGTTCAGGGTGTCATCCAAGATCACAGAACTATTGCTCCTGAGGTGGAACTTGGCCTTCCATTCATCTCCCTTACCTAGTGTGGTACTGTCAGTTTGAACCGCAAGGTGAAAGTTCAAACCCACTAGCCGCTCCTCGGAAACCCTCCCTATACTGTGAGCCAGAACCGACTCAGTGGCACTTAACAACCACCACTGCACAACCAAGTTAGTTTTGCTTTCTATTTGCTTCCTGCATTCTTAGCTATCTTACAGCCCTTTTGATGGTAGGGATCAAGGCTTTCTTGCTGAGTAACCACCACCCACCCACTCTACCCCCACCCCTAGCGCTGTGCTCAATGGAGGTTCAGATGGCGTAAGCCTTTTGTGCTTGGCTGGGAAGGTACAATGAACCACATGCAGCCAGAAAGATGACGTCCCAGGACTAGGGCCAGGCTCCTGAATCAGACTGGAAGGAATGGATCAAATGCTCTGGAGACATGTCATGGCTGCACACTAGAGCGTGGAGGGTTTCTTGAACGGTCCCCGAGCAGGGATCCTGTCCACACTGAGGCCTGGACCCACCCTTTGCTCTTGGGTGACCTGATAGCCAAGCAGACTAAAATAATGCCGCTGTCTGGAGCACGTGGGGATTCTAATCTGAGAGTGCCAGTCTGCTAATGTCCCCAAGGGTACAGTGACGCCCATGCCTTCCCTAGCCGAATCCCAGCAGCAGGAGAGAAGCAGTCCATGGGCCCAAAAGGGCCAAATTCCAGGCCAGCCACCTGGTGCTTGTGCCCGCACACAAACTGAGGAACACGCTGTGCAGAATTAAAACAATTCATCACGCAAACTGCAAATCGGCCCTAAGTGTTAAACTTTGCACCAGTTTTGCGAGAGGATACATTCATTACCCCCTGCAGGCTTGTTTGCTGTTCAGGTGCTGCACCGCTGCCTCCTTAAGAAAGAGTCACGTTCTCCTTACTAGCTGACCCACTTGGACTTGCAGCGGCAACACAGGTCCACAGCTCCCTTCTTCTGTGACCAAACCAGAGCCCTCAACTCGGACGCATGGTGATCCATTGTAGAAAGGTGCTCCAGACTGTTTCCAGGGGCTGCTCTGTCAGTAGCATGCTCAGGCCTTTCTCTCCTGGGTGGATTCGAACCTGTAACCTTTCCGTTAGCAGTGGAGCACATTAACTGCTACAGTATCAGAACTTCTTCCTCTGTAAAGGGACACCTTACTGCTCAGAAATAACTGGGATCCAGGGCCTTGGGGAGCTCTGCTGTCCTCCCTTTGCTTGACGACAAGTAACATGGCCTGGTGAGTACTTGGCCTGCCATGTCTGAAATAAGATCTTTCCATGTGGTACCTCTGGAACTTGGCCTTCTCTAGGGTCCCAAAATAGCTAGGAGAACTTCCTGAGAGGACACAAGAGGGTCCCCAACCGTGCCTCAACCCAGCAGGCATCTCAGGCCAGCAGGACTAACACTGGGTCCCTTCCCGTCCCACCCAGCCCCTCATTCCCATGCCTGTCCCCTGCATGAAGCTTGTTCTGGAAATTACTCCCTAGGAGGTATGCTCCGCCACCCTCCTTCTCTGCCAAGATCTCTAAGCTATGCTCCGTGTTTGGGTCCAGCATGCACTCGTGTGGTCAGGAACCTAGTGGGTTTTATTTGGAAATGAGACGACGTCTGTTGTAACGTGGTGGTGGTGGAATGCCATCCAGTTTGTTCCCCAGTCGTGGTGCCCCTACATAGTCACTGGAAAAGAATCCTCTGTCTTGCCAGTTTGGGGGCTTGGGACCTGTGTAGGGAGGGAGTGTTGGGGCCATGGAGCAGGGTCCTGCTGACCCCTAGGGACCAGAGTCGCTCAGAGGCAGTTCCTAACCAGTCTGCGTTTCTCTTCCACTGTAGGAAGCACCATCGTCTGCAAATGGCCCCTCCCGGGAAGGCGCCAGGCTGCTGCCCGTTAGAGAAGGCCACGCTGTGTACCCCCAGCTCCGACCCGGCTACATCCCCATTCCTGTCCTCCACGAGGGCATGGAGAACCGGCACCCTTTCTACGCCTCTGCCCAGCCCGGGATCCAACGATTCCGAACAGAGGCTTCAGCGGCAGCTCCTCAACAATCCCAGTCACCTCTGCGGGGTGGAGTGGAGCCCACCCAGGCAGCGGCTGCAGCAGCAGCAACAGCAGCCCAGCCCCTCGCCGCCCACAGACCTGAGGTAAGGAGAGGCCTGGCCCCAAGTGGCTTGGAGCAAAGCTGCCAGCTCATTGGCTAGGCCCCGGCGCTGTATCATTGTTTCGTTGACCTCAGTACATGGTGGATACACTTTAACTGCTTGGAGCTCTCTTGATACAAAAATGAGACCCCGCACTTGCCCTCAGTCCCTCGCAGTGAGCTACAGCTTAGAAGGAAGTCTGGGAGGCAGCTGCTCTCTGATGGGGTTGGAAGCCTGAAGCCAGACATCTCACAGGGAGATGATTGGATCCTCATTCCCAGTCTGCTTCATGCCTGCTTGGGCTGAAAATGGCAGCAACACAGGATCCCAGGAGTGGGGACACTTGTCCAAAGTCACTGTGACGTCCACCCCCACTCAGGACGACCATGTGTGTCAGCATAGGACTGTGTTCCACAGACTTCTCAGTGGCTGGTATTTCAGAAATAGACCAGCCAGTCTTTCTTTTGAGACTCCTGTGGGTGGACTCGAACTGTCAACCTTTCGGTTTGCAGCTGAGCGCCATCACCATTCCACAACCTAGAAGCAGTTCTTAACATCTGTGATGTTTTTGTTACAAAAATTGAAAGTGACATATTGATTAATGATATATGGGAGACATCTGAACAAATTTAAAAATGATATCAGAAGAACAGACAAAAGACATGTTAATAAAGACAAACAAAGCCCCCGTGTCATGGCCTGCACACTCACACATATGTTGTTGTTGTTGTTTATTAAGTGCTGTCGAGTCGATTCCGACTCATAGCCACCCTGTATAGGATTTCCAAGGAGCAGCTGGTGAGCTTGAACCGCCGACCTTGCAGTTGAAACGGCTTTGCACCACACCAGGACTCCCTCACACATACACGTACCATTAATCTTTAGTACAGCCCCGAGAGGGAGGAGGAACCAGAGCGAGGGCCTCTTTGCTCACTTTGCTCATGAGAAAGCTGAGGCTCAGGGAGCTATCTAAGAACGTGACTCAGTCTTTATACTACATCCTGAAAACAGACAAGTTTACAGATGGGGAGGGTGGTCTTAAGAACTGTGTTCCCATGAGCACATGGGGGCCCCGTTAGTGGACAGAGCAGCGATGCTCATGGGGCCACGCCCTCCCATTATATCTTGCAGCGATCCCAGTCTCCAGCTGCCTCGGACTGCTCGTCCTCATCATCCTCAGCCAGCTTGCCCTCCTCCGGCAGGGGCAGCCTGGGCAGTCACCCGCTGCCCCGGGGCTACATCCCCATCCCTGTGATCCACGAACAGAACATTGGCCGGCCCGCAGCCCAGCCCTCTGTCCACCAAGTCCAGAAGACCCACTACCCGGCTCAGCAGGGTGAATACCAGACCCACCAGCCCGTGTATCACAAGATCCAGGGGGACGACTGGGAGCCCCGGCCCCTGCGGGCAGTGTCCCCGTTCAGATCGCCTGCCCGGAGTGTGTCCAGCCGCGAGGGCTCACCAGCCAGGAGCAGCACGCCTGTGCACTCACCTTCACCAGGCCGTGTGCGCCCTGTCATCGACAGGCCCCAGGTACGGTGAACTAGTTGTCAGCAGACTAGCTAAGACAGCCACCTCTCCCGGGTTGAGAACTTTCAACAGGGGCTCTGTGTATGTGGGATGAAGTCTCGCCATCCTGGCTTTTAAGGGGCATTCTGGCTGTACTTCTTTCAAGACAGATTTGATTGTTCCTCTAGCAGGCTATGGTAATTTCGGTATTCTTCACAAACACCCTAATTCAGATGTATTGATTTTTGTACAGTCTTTCTTATTCATTATCCAACTTTCACATGCATATGAGGCGGTTGAAAATACCAGGATTAGAGGAGCTGAGATTCTGGAAATTGCTAGTCATGACTGTCAGAAACATAGGACACATGCTATATAAATCTTTAGCACTTTCTACAGACATGTTGTAAGAATCCTACAAAGACATCTAAGACGTTCTGTACACCCTTCAACCACATTCACTGGTGATGAACAGTTTTCTATGTTCCATTGTCATTTCTTCTCTCACTCTCTCAAAAAGTTCCAACAAATTTTTCTATTCTGTTATTCCACGAACTTTTTGAAGACTCCTCATAGGTCCATAAACACAAACACACTTACCTGTGAATGGTTTGAGTATTACTTATAGACATCAGAACGCATGACCATAAATACTTAGAGTATTTCTAAAGAGAAAGACATTTGTTCTTCATGATCACAGTAGAATGATCCGATTCAGGAAATTTAACATTATTCAATACTATTAGACACACAGTCCACATTAACACACAGTCCAGCCATCCTTTGGACCTCTTTTCCAGACCTGTTCCAGGGTCACAAGCACTATGTGTGGATGACATTTCTCTTCAGTCTCCTTGAATCTGGAGCAGTTGTTTGGCCTTCAACGGCCTTGACATTTTTCAAGAGCACAGGCCACAGAATACCTTCTAAGTGTTTCCAAAGTTAGTTCCTCGTAATGCAGCCATTGTTTTTTAAAAACCCAGAGGGGCTGAGCGATTTGTCTGTGAGTGGTGAGGGTCAATGCTGAGGACATCCGGGCTGGCCAGGGAGAACTGATGGAAGTGGCTGGCGTTTGGCCGGCTGAGCCATACACCTGATCAAGCTGTACTTGGGCCCAGTCACCATAGGAAAGAAGCACCTGTCTACAGAGATGCAGGTGTTTGACCACTTGGTGGTGGTGATGGTTGTTATGAGAAGCACCTGTCTGTAGAGCTGCAGGTGTTTGACCACTTGGTGAAGATTGTTAGGTGCTGGCAATTCATTTCCAAGTCATAGTGACCCAGTTTGGGGTTTCAGGAGCAGTAAATCTTTGTGGAATCAGAAAGCTTCATCTTTTCTCCCACAGAGCAGCTGGTGGGCTCGAACTGCTGACCTTGTGGTTGGTAGTCCATTGCTTATCCTACAGGGCTACCATACTTGCCTGTGGGTGAGACAGCATTTCATCTTATTTTTACCCCCTTTACATGGTAGTGCTGTAGGATACACACTAATCAGCAGTCTAAAACCCGCCAGCTGCTCTGCGGGAGAAAGATGAGACTTTCTGCTCCTGTAAAGATTTGCAGCCTCAGAAACCCTTTATGGGATCACAATGAGGCAGCGAGTTTGGAGCTTTGGGTTTTATATGACCCATGGTGCCTGCCCTTTCATAACTTATTCCAAGTTCTCTTTTGGGAGGCTTGTGAGAACTTGATCTAATTGAAAGCACTTGGCTACGCATCACAAGGTTGGTGGTTCAAACCCAGCAGCCATTCTGCAGAAGGAAGATGAGGCAGTCTGCTTCCGTACAGATTTACAGCCTCAGAAACTCTATGGAGCAGGTCAGAATAGACTGGACAGCTATGGATTTTTATTTGTTTATTTTGAACATGACAGAAGAATGTAGTATTTTAAATAAGGACTATTTCAGAAGAGCCTAGCTCTTAGAGCCCTGCTGTGGCGCTGTAGAGTAAGCACTGGACTGCTAACCACAAAATCAGCAGTTCAAATCCACCAGCAGCTCCTCAGAAACCTTACACAGGGTCGCTATGATTCGGAATCGATTCCATGGCACTTAACAACACCACCAGCCCAACTCTTACTTCCCAGTTGGTGAAATTATGTTGCTTGAGATTCCTAAAGTCTTTTGAGATGTTTGTGTATATGTTAGAAGAACCAAGGTCGTTCTTTTTTATGTCCAACTCATTTAAGAATACCGGCTCTAGCTTCCAGTTCATCAAAGAGAATACTGGCCTCCACCAGGCATCTAGCAGAGCGTTAGCTCTGACACAGATGTACTGAAGCAGGGTCCTTAGAGGGTTAACTATTTGAGGCATCTTGCTTATTCTTGGAAAACACATCAGTCTGAGCAGGCACCACGAAGCTGTCATAGGTTTAAAAACAAACCGTGCTGCTGCGAGTTGTTGAGCCGGTGCCAATTCCCGGCAGCCCCGTGTGTATGTGGGGTAGAACCGGGCGTCATGGTTTTCCAGGCTGTGATCTTTCCAACCAGATTGCCAGCATTGTCTTCCAAGGTACCTCTGAGGATGCAGCCCCAGCGTTTTGACTAGCAGTCGAGCACTTTAACCACAAGTTTGTGCCTTTTGCTGAAGCAGGAGCTGGATGGTGTCCACAGCGTGAGGAAGGACACATGGCAGTGCTCCACAGTGGGATCCCCCCAAGGGTAGGGGTTCCCCCATTTTCCCATGAGCTGTGGGGACTAAACTAGTTCAGCATTGGCTGAGGTTTGGGAATTCGCATTCGTGAAAATTCCTGGTTTTCTTGTCATTGCCAGAAGAATGCTTCCCGCAGAGCAATTCAAGATCTATTTGTAAATGGAAGTGGAACTGTCGTTTGGACAAAAATATGATTAAATCGTATTTTTATGTTGTGATACTGTTGCCTGACTTAGAAAATAACAAACGTCTTGATTTTGCTTCTCACTGGCACTAACTGCACACAACTGCCTATGACTTTTACTTACGGGACATCTCCCTGTGTCTTTTCTTCTTCGTAGCAGCCAGTGGCCCATCAAGAACCTTCTTCACCTGTCCCCCAACCTGAAAACAAACCTGAAAGTAAGCCAGGCCCCGCTGGACCAGATATGCCTCCTGGACACATCCCAATTCAAGTGATCCTCAAAGATGCAGATTCTAAGCCCGTTCCTCAGAAGGTCCCCCCAGCCTCTGAGAAGGTGGAAGTCAGGGTTCCCTCTGTACCAGCCTCTTGTCCTCCTCCTAGCCCCAGTCCTTCTGCTGTCCCCTCAGCCCCTAAGAATATGGCTGCAGAAGAGAGGGCAGCCCCCAGCCCTGTTCCTACAGAAGCCGTACCCCCGAAGGCAGCTGACGCTGAAGCCCCCCCCAAACATCCAGGTGTGCTGAAAGTAGACGCCATCCTGGAGAAGGTGCAAGGGCTGGAGCAAGCTGTCGACAACTTCGAAGGCAAGAAGACCGACAAAAAGTACCTGATGATAGAAGAGTATTTGACCAAAGAGCTCCTGGCCCTAGACTCGGTGGACCCGGAAGGACGAGCAGATGTACGTCAGGCCAGGAGAGATGGCGTCAGAAAGGTTCAGACCATCTTGGAAAAACTTGAACAGAAAGCCATAGATGTCCCCGGTCAAGTGCAGGTTTATGAACTCCAGCCCAGCTCCCTGGAAACCGAGCAGCCTCTGCAGGAAATCATGGCCATGGGCGCCACAGCAGCAGACAAGACTAAGAAAAGCACCGGAAATGGAGACGATCCCCAAACAGAAACACAGCAGCCAGAGGCCGCCGCAGCTCCAAACCCTGCCAGCACGACAGACACGGCTGGAAGCCCAGCAGCACCGTAGTCCCCGCAAAATCAGAACCAGGCCCAAAGACTTGGGATTGATTTGTGTGCTATAGAGAATTTTAAGTTGCATGCGTTTCAGGGACTTGAAATCAGTTTGTTTTTATTCTTCATAGCCGCTTGGTACACAGTAACACCTTGGGTGGAGGTGAAACACACTAATAAAAAAGGGCAAAAAGGAAAATGATGCTTTTCTTCTCTATCCTCCTTCCGTATAAAGGAAGTTTCTTGTTTCAGAGCTTACCCCTCTCTCTGCATGGGCACCACATGTTAGTCAAAGCTGTGTGCTGTCTTCCTGTAGCTCTGAATGGAAGAAGTGTTTTGGGAGTCCGTTTCCCCATCACATAAGCACCATATTCATTCTTCAGAAATGTTGCCATTTGAATGGGGTGATTTTCTTCATCTCTTAGTTAAAAATACCTGACTTTAGATAGAAGACCATGTGTAAGGAGCCATAAGAATATATGTATGTTGAATGACTTTAATTCCACATTCAAAAAAAAAAGAAAATAAAGTATTAATGTAACTCAAAAGTAATCTCTGTGGTTTATAAAGATTTGAAAAGAATGCCAGCTTGCAGATTGTCTGTTGTTGCTAGCTTCAGTCAAAATACATGGCAGCTTTATATATACAAGCCTATTGGCCCGGTTCACAACAAAACAGGTCTTTGTTGTTTTTCTGTCTTAGGTTCTTTGGAAACTGTTAAGTGCTGTTGAGTTGGTTCCGACTCATAGCGACCCTGTATAGGGTTTCTGAGACACGGCTGGTGAGTTTGAACTGCCGGCCTTGCAGTCAAGTGCTTACCCTACAGCGCCACACCAGGAACCTGGGGCCCGTGAATTTAGGTGCCTGCCACACTCCTTCAGGCTGCCCTAATCAATGGCCAAGGAGCCACTTGGGTAGCATCTCAGCTTTCCTGGCCTTAGACCATCTGCAGGCTGCACCAAGTGGCTAAGCTGGTTCAGAAGTGTCCAGGGGTGTGAAGCCTCACAATTGCCCTAGGCCGGCCAAAGCGGCTGTGGAGTGTCCAGGTCACTGGGGTTGGAAATGGGCTATCTTGTTTTGACACCTGAGTCACCAAACCAGCTCAGCACCTGGTTTCTCTCCTCAGATCAGGTTCCTAGAAGCCGCTGGGTAGAAGAAGAACCTTCTTCCTAGACCAGTACTTTTTAAAAGCTTGAGAAAGGACCAAAGCCCTGGAATTTTGAGAGGTGCTGGATTTCCTTCAATCGCTTGGCAAACCTGAACCTGAAAAGCAAGTGGAAGGAAGGTGGGCCTGAGACCTTGGAACTTCCAGCGAGCTAAATCCTCATGACTGTATTGTTGCTTGACAACACTGCACAAAAATACACACTGGGGAACTTGCCACTCTTAGTTTGTTGAGAGACGCTGACGTCATTTGGATGGGAGTGCGCCAGCATCTTTCCTGGGTGAACTCATTTGGGGAGTACAGGCTGACTGTTAAAGACGTGCCACTGAATCCAGAAACTCAAAACGTGTAACTAGAAAAAAAGCCGCTGAACTATTTTTAAAACACTGTGAACTCTAGATAATGTGACCATTTCTCTTTGGAACTTGGGCATCTGGGTGGTCTGCAAACAGCACTGAGGCTCCTTCAGTGTTACTGAATTAAGTTGACGATATTTTTATCACTAAATGTCATCAGTAAGTGGCTCTTTCATGTAGTTAGGGTTGCAGTCACCTAAACCATATGGGGCTTGGGCATCAGGGCAAAAGATACTTGACCTTTCTGTGTTGGTGGACCCTGGGCCTTGTATGAGGGCACTGAGCTGCCTACAAGGTTCTTGCTAATACAGTTGCCTTGACCCTGTAGATGTTGGGACATACCTGTTGAGTATCTGCCAAATACCTGGGTCTATTAACTTTTATAATCATCACATTTAGAGTACCGGCTTGAATCAAATCTGGGTTCAAATCCAGCTTTACCATAAAAGCTTGTGGCCCTGGCCAAGGTATAGAGTCTTCCCCTCCCTGATGACCTCAGTTTGTAAAGTGAGAACAAATATTAACTGAGGTGATGCCTGACATGTGACAAAAAGTGGCTCCTGATAACATCCTGATGCACACTGGAGGACATGGGAGGTGACTTGATCACCTGAGCATCAGAAACAGAACTTGAGTCCAGGTCCATGAGCCGTCAAAGAGCGTGTTATTGTAACTACATCTTAAGTACCAGGTGGTCTGGGGTGGTTAAGAGGGAAGGACCATCCCTTGTCTCTTTCCAGCTCAGAAAGCACTTGTTTGTATGTTATATCTTGTAAGCTTGTGCCTGGCTCCCAGCTGAAGCAGGTGACTTAGCTAGTAAGTGAGGGTGTCTATACCGAAAGCCCTGGGTTAGGTTTTAAACCTCTCCCGTACATCCTCTCAAGGAGCCCTGGTGGTGCAATAGGGCTGCTGAAAGATCAGTGGTTCAAATCCACCAGCTAGCTGATCTGTGGGAGAAAGATTGTCTTGGAAACCACTTTGTCATATACAGTTGCTATGAGTTGGAATTCATTTGGTGGCAGGGGTTTGGTTCCCTTCTCCTCCCCTTGGATGTCTTCGTTGGCCTCCTCCACCCAGCTGTCCAGGTCTGACCCACCCTGCGGTTCATCTTTTTGTGAAATCTTCACAGTTAGTACGTTGGCTCCCTTCACCCTTGGTTTTTTCTAGGTGTGTTAAGGTTTTTAATCATTTCTTCAGCAAAACTCCTTCGTCTGAGGACAGGACAGGTCACCTCTGACTATCTTACTCCTGGGGCTGCCCCTGGGCACACAAAGCACATTGTATGACCAGGAGACCCATAAAGTCTGTTTGACAAAGATCTGATGGCTCCCAGGCAAAATTGCTTCTTCAGAAACAAAGGTATGTTGACAAGCATTTAAGACCCAACTCTCCTAGTAGTTTCTTGTAATCCTCAGACATAATCTGGGCAAGTTGTTCCCTCTCTTCAAGCCTCTCTCCCTGTCCAAGGTGGACATTGGCCAGGACTCGGGGTGATTCTGGTATGTCCTCATTTCTCACCCCTGTGGCCTCTGCCTTTGGCATTTCTCCAGCTTCAGGCCGACCCTGAAGCCTGGTATGGAACTCTATTATGGGCTGTGCCTTGTGGGCTCCCATGTGAGTGTGCACGGTGTGTCCGCTGCCTGTAACATTATACGAATGTAATCGAATGCCAGCAGACAGGATCCAGGGTTGCAGTTATTTTGGGATGTGCAAGAGCCTGTGGGGAAATGCTGGAACATGTCTGAGTCACTTGGGCGAATACCTTCCTTTCCGTGCCTCAGTGTGTTTTGAACTTTGAAACAGCACATAACACGCTCAGGCAGGCACACACACCCTTGTGATTTGCTGCTCCTTTTGAATAACGCTGCCCTCTTCATCTTAAGTCACCGCATCCTCTGGGCTCCAAGAAGTCCAGGGGCAGAGGAGTGAGGGGCCTGGGTCTCTGCCAGAACTGGAGTCAGCTTTTGGAGGCCAGGTTTGAACCCATCAGCTGTCCCATAGGAGACAGATGTGATAGTCTGCTTCTGTTAAAATTACAGCCTTTGTGGACTGCTAAACGAAAGGTTGGCAGTTCAAACCCACCAGCCGCTCCTTGAAACCCTATACAGGGTCGCTGTGGGTCGGAACCAACTCTATGGCACTGAGCAACAACAATACTGTATACAACAACACTTAGTAGGCATAAAATACTCTTAAAAATATATGTATGCCAGGTAAACTATCACATAATTCATACAAATAACATATATACACATGTTCAAGTTTTGCTTTTTTACAGTTAGCTCATTCACCCACTTGGAATTTGTTTTGTATATAGTGTGGTGTTTAGTATTGATTTTATTTTGAATTTCAGACGGGGAAGTCACCTTAATCTGTTTCAGAATGACCCATCAGGACAGTTAAGTACTGCCAAGTTGGTTCCAAGTCATAGCAACCCCTGTATAGGGTTTCCAAGGAGCGACTGGTGAGCTTGAACTGCCGAACTTTCAGTTCAAACCGACTCTGTAGTCCAGCTCATTAACCCAGGGCACCACACCAGGAAGGACTTCAGACAGGGTAGGATCGTTTTTGCTCTCAGTGAAAGGCAAATGTTAAAAAAAAAAAAAAAAAAATACTAAAAACTGAAAGAAGTCTAAGAGAGATCTGAATTTCCCATGTTATACCTTGGTACTTTGAAAACTCATGAAAAAATGTAATACATGTAAAAAAATGTAAGACATGTAATACATGTCTCCGAGTGCTCTAAGCCACCTGGTGTTCAGCACAGCCTGTAGAAACCAGGGGAGACCAGGAGGAGCTTCTGTCCAGGAGAGGGCGCTGAGGAGGGACCAGCATCACAGCCAGCAAGGGTGCCATCCCACCTCAGTGGAGAGAGGGGCTTGGGAGCTCAGCAAAGGTGGGACCCAAGTTCCAGGTGGAATTGGAAGCTAGCCTAAAGGCTGTGCAGAGAGATGGAGAAACGCGTTCTAGGCAGAAGTAGCCTTTTCCTAGAAAACGTTCTCTCGCCTTGTCTACTCTTGCCACGGCTCTATGCTGGTGGCCTGGCTGCCCACTGGACGCTGCGCCTGTGTGCACAGACCTGTTACTGAGGAAGAGGAGCTAGTTCAAAGAGAATTCCTACCTCTGGCCTTTTCCTTGGTCTACTGCAGAATCCCTGGGTAGTACAAGTGGCTAATGTACTCAACTACTAACTAAAGGTTAAAGGTTTTCATCCACCCAGAGGTGCTTCAGAAGAAAGGCCTGGTGATTCTGAAAACACTGAAAATCCTGGGGAGCACAGTTCTACTCTGACACCTGGGGGTGCTGTCTAGTTAGAGCTGACTAGACAGCAACTGATCTTTAGTTTTCTTTTACTTTTGGTCACTCTCTCAACTGACTCCTTAGCCTACAAAGAGCATTTCCTGCTGCTTCCTCAGTTCACCACTCTCTGTTGTGATCTGCTCCCTGACCAGCTACACCACGTGAAAACACTCTGGTGATGCGTGTTCCTACAGGCCTTGTTGCCATCACCAACACAATGATGTCTTCTTTTGATCTGGTTCGCCCTCTCCCCTGCCCTCTCTTATGGTTCAAACTTACCAGCCACCCCTCAGAAACCCTACATAGGTGTCGCTATGAGTCAGAACCGACTCAAAGGCACTTAACAACTGTCCTAATTAATAGGTTCTAAAAAATCATGGTACCTCCCCCATCTGAAATTCAAAATAAAAACAATACGAAACATCACATCCCCAGCCTGCCTTCCTCTACCCACTGATCTCACCACACCATGGACCCAGTGTCCATTTATCAAAAATATCCATAAACCAAAAATCTTATGTGAAGTCTCTCCATTTAAAAAATATTTTTAAATGTTCCTAAAAGCCCAGACAGGCTCAACAGAACCCACCTGCAGACCAGATTCGGCCTTAGGGATGCCAACTAGCCAGTTCCAAATCCTACTGTATTGTCAATACTTAATCTTGCCTCCCTCCAGGGCAGGGACTATGGGTTGGGTGTCTTTGACTCATGGTACCCAATCCCTGGTGGGAGGAAGTAAAGGGAAAAGACAGGCAGATGATCGGAGGAACCTGCCTCCCTGTCCTCTTCTCCATCTTGCTGAAACCGTATTTCATTCACCTGCCCCAACCACGGATGTCTTGCCGTCTCAGCCCTCGCCAACACACCTCTGAGAGCAGATTCGCAGTTGGTCTGACATTCAAGGTCTCCCACCCCTCACTCCACCTTTCTAAAGAGGTCAGTGGGCTGCCTCCAAAATCCAGTTGTTAGGGATGCCATCAAGTCAATTACGACTCATAGAGGCCTTAGGCACAACAGGATGAAGCACTGCCCAGTCCTATGCCAGAGTTCCGAGATAGAAACAAACAAAACTCACATTCAAACTCACATGTTGTCTTTTTACTGGCCTGGGCTGTTGTCCATCGCTGAGCATAGTGGTTTTGAGTTTAATGGTTGAGAGATTCAAGAGTCAAATAAGCTGAGTTTCAACCCCAGCTGCTTCACTCAAAAACTGCCGCCTTAGGGCGGCTTAACCTCTCTGAGCTTTGGCTTCTCCTTTAGATCAATGGAAATAATGTAGCTAAGAGACTTGGTGGCACAATGGTGAAGCAGTTCAACTGCTAATCAGAAGGTTGGCAGTTCAAACCCACCAGCAGCTCTGAAGGAGTAAGATGTGTCAGTCTGTTTCGGTAAAGATTTATCACTTGGAAATCCTATGAAGTTGTTCTACCTTAGAGGGTCACTATGAGTCAGGATCAACTCTGCAACAGTGGATTTGATTTTTGGTTTATGCTTTTTATAAAGTAACACAATACTGAGAACAACTTCCAAGACAAAATAGGCCCATTTTTTACCACCATTCTTCCCTTCATACCAGCCACAACTGCAAGGAGATAATGGCTAAAAGGAAATAGATACGGTCCTCCTATCCCACCTCAAGACAGTATCTGGGCAGAGCCCAGGGGAGGGATAATCAGATATCATCACTCCAGTGTCTTCTCTTCCTGCTACCCCTACCTATCTCTGCCTCATTTGTCAGGGTCCCCTGTCCCTGTCTCCACTTTTCTAAAGAAGGCACTGGACTGCCTCCAAGACCTCCAGGTATAAATAAAACTCACATCTAAACTCATGCACTGCCTTTTTACCAGCCTAAGCTGTTACTTGTCTATCACACAAGTCTGGATGCAATCTCTCTATAATGTGTGGCAGGCAGATTTAGTGGTTGCAGAGAACAGAGGCCTACTTCAAGGACCACAAGCAATAGGTTTATTGCAAAGATCTCTGTATCCTGGAGCCCAGGAAACAGACCAGGTCTCACAGGAGCAGAAGCTGAAGGGAGATCTGGATCCAAAGTGGCCCAATGTCATAGAGTGACCTGTGTCCTTTCAAAATATGTCTCAACTTGGCTGGGTCATGATTCTCAGTGGTTTGGTGGTTATGTGATGATTCTCACATGGTATCTGATGTGATCGATCAAAAAGATGATGAAGGGTGGCCTGCAATATACCCTTAATCCCATCACAACCCTGATCTGATGTCAGGGAGTTTCTCAGAGGTGTGGCCTGCAAGATCCTTTTATCTTGCAAGAGGTCAAAGGAGAGAGAAATAAGCAGAAAGACCCACTGCCACCAAGAACGAAGAGCCAGGCATGGAGTACATCTTTTGAACCTGGAGTCCCTCCACTATGAAGCTCCTAGACCCAGAGGAAAGACTGGTGCCAAGACACATAAAGAAGTCCATCTGTATAATGTTACTATTCTCCTCCAAGGCATGAGCTGAAATGGACTGGTACTGGCCATTTTGAATCTGACAATCACGTGGTTTACTATGCTGGGAATGACAAATGGAAGAGGAATGACATCACATTCATCGTCAAAAAACACTTCAAGATCTGTCTTGAAGTACAACGCTGTCTGTGATAGGATTCATACACCTATAAGGAAGCCCAGTTAATACAACTATTATTCAAATTTATGTGCCAACCAAATTTATGTGCCATCATTAAATCCAATGATGATAAAATTCAAGAATTCTACCAACTTCTTCAGTCTGAAATTGATCAAATATGAAATCAAGATGTATTGCTAATTACTGGTGATAGGAATGCAAAGGTTGGAAACAAAGAGGAAGGATTAATATTTAGAAGATATGGCCTTAGTGATAGAAGTGATGCTGGAGATCACATGATAGAATTTTGTAAGACCAATGGGATTAGTTGCAAATATGTTTTTAAAACAACATAAAAGAAAACTGTACACATGCACCTCACTAGATGGGATACACAGAAATTAAATTGACTCCATCTGTTGAAAGAGACAGTGGAAAAGCTCCAAATCATCAGCCAAAACAAGGCCAGGGGCAGACTGTGGAATAAACCATCAATTGAGGAGATCCACAAGCTGAATTTCAAATTTCAAAGATCAGCTTAAGAAGATAAAGCCAAATATTAAAACAAAATGTGCAAAGATCTGGAATCAGAAAACCAAAAGGGAAGAACACGCTCAGCATTTCTCAAGCTGGGGGAACTGAAGAAAAAATTTAAACCTCGACTTTCGTTATTGAAAGTTAATAATAATTATCTGGGCAAATTATTGAATGATGCAGAAAGCATCAAATGAAGATGGAAAGAATACACAGTCACTGTACCAAAAGGAAATGGTTAATGTTCAACCGTTTCAAGAGGTAGCATATGATCAAGAGCCAATGATACTGAAGGAGGAAGTTCAAGGTGCATTGAAGGAATTGGCAAAGAACAAGGCACCAGAAATTGATGGAATAAAAATTGAAATCTTTCAAGAAAGTGAGGTGGCACAGGAG
>NW_006408521.1:49739258-49742721 GCF_000296735.1 Chrysochloris asiatica
ACAAGATCTTTTTAAAGTGTTGAAGAGCAGAGATGTCAGCTTGAGGACTAAGGTGCACCTGACCCAAGCCATGGTATTTTCAATAACCTCATATGCATGGGAAAACTGGACAGTGAATAAGGAAGACTGTAGAAGAATTTATGCTTTTGAGTTATGGTGTTGGAGGAGAATATTGAAAATGCCATGGGCTGTCAAAAGAACCAATAGATCCGTTTTGGAACAAGTGCAGCCAGAGTGCTCCTTGGAGGCCAAGATGGCCAAACTTCGTCTCTCATACTTTGGACATATTGTCAGGAGGGAACAGGCACTTGAGAAGGATATCATGTTTGGTAAGGTGGAGGGTCAGAGAAAAAGAGGAAGACCCCCAGCGAGATGGATTGGCCAAGTGGCAGCATTGATGGATTGAAGCGTAGCAACAGTAATGAGGTTGGCCCAGGATCGGGCCATGTTTTGTTCTGCTGTGCATAAGGTCGCTATGAGTCAGTACTGACTCGATGGCACCTAACAACAACAAGAAGCTCATATGCAAGTTCAGGCTGAAGCTAAAATTTCAAAGGGCAGTTCAAGAAGACAAAGTCAAACATTATACTGAAATTTGCAAAGATCTGGAGTTAGAAAACCAAAAGGTAAGAACATGTTCAGCATTTCTCAAGCTGAGGGAACTTAAAAAAAAAAAAAATTCAAGCCTCCACTTGAAATATTGAAGGATTTTATGGGAAAATATTGAATGATGTAGAAAGCATCAAAAGAAGATGAAAGGTCTACATAGAGTCACTGTACCAAAAAGAAATGGTTCAGCCATTTCAAGAGGTAGCATATGATCAATAGCCAATGATACTGAAGGAAGAAGTCCAAGGTGCACTGAAGGCATTGGCAAAGAAAAATCTTCAGAAATTGATGGAATACAAGTTGAAATCTTTCAACCAACCAAGGCAGCATTGGAGGCACTCACTCATCTTATGCATAGAAATTTGAAAGACAGCTACTTGTCCACTGACAGGAAGAAATCCATATTTATGCCCATTCCAAAGAGAGGTGACCCAATAGAATGAGAAAAAGCATCAGACAATATCATTCATATTGTATGCGAGTCAAATTTTGCTAAAGATAATTTAAAAAGGGCTGCAACAGTACAGTGACAGGGAACAGCCAGAATTTCAAGCTGGATTCAGGTGAGGACGTGGAACGAGGGATATCGTTACTGACGTCAGATGGGTCTTGACTGAAAGCAAATACCAGAAAGATGTTTACATGTGCTTTCTTGGCTATGGGAAGACTTTTGAGTGTGTGGATCATGACATGCTTTGGACAACACTGCAATAAATGAGTGTTTTGGAATACTTAATTGTTCTCATCAGGAACGTTTACATAGACCAAGAGACAGTTGTTTGAAAAGAAAAAAGGAACACCGAGTGGTTTAAAATTAGAAAAGGTGTGTGCCAGGGTTGTATTCTTTCACCACACTCATCAATCTATATGCTGAGCAAATAATCTGAGAAGCTGAATTATATGAAGTAAAGCATGGCATCAGAATTGGAGGAAGACTCATAACAACCTGCAATACACAAATGAAAATAACCTTGCTTGCTGGAGCGAAGAGGACTTAAAATACTTACTGATGAAGTAAATGTAAATAAAACAAAAATCCTCATCACTGAACCAATAAATAACATCAAGATAAATGAATAAAAAATTGAAGTTGTCAGAGACTTCATTTTGCTCAACCATCAACACTCATGGAAGCAGCAGTCAAGAAATCAAACAACATATTGCATTAGGCAAATCTGCTGCACAAGACCTCTTTAAAGTGTTGGAGAACAAAGATGCCATATGCATGTGAAAGTTGGACAATAAATAAAGAAGACCACAGAAGGATTGAGCATTTGAGTTATTGTGTTGGAGAATATTAAAAGTACCATGGACCACCAAAAGAACAAACAAATCTGTGTTGGAAGAAATATAGCCAGAGTGCTCCTTAGAAGTCAGGATGGCCAGACTTTGTCTCTCATACTTCAGACATATTGTCAGGAGGTACCAGTCCCTGGAGAAGCACATCATGCTTGGTAAAGTAGAAGGTCAACAAAATAGAGGAAGGCCCTCAATGAGATGGATGGCACAGTGGCATCAGCAATGGGCTCAAGTGTAAGGTTGTGCCCATCAAGTGTAACAACAATTGTGAGGTTGGCGCAGGACCGGGCAGTGTTTTGTTCTGTTGTGCATAGCGTCGTTATGAGTCAGTACTAACTCAACAGTACCTGACAACAAGCAACACGAGCAAACTGACCTTTAATGCCCCTGGTAATTGGCGCTTTACCAGGGCAGTCATCCTTAATGGGCCTTCAAGATTAAGTATACAGACCAAAGCCATTGCAACTCTTAGCAACCCTGTAGAATAGAATGAATGGCTCTGCCCCATAGGGTCCATGACTGTATTCCATGGAAGCAGACTGCTATACCTTTGTCCCATGGAGCTGCTAATGAGTTAGAACCTCTGTCCTTTAGGTTAGCAGTTGAGCACTTAACCACTGTGCCACAGGGCTTATTAGAGATATGAAAGGGTAATGATTAACAGAGCCAATCCAGTTCTAAAGCCAAAATTATATATATAATACACACACACACACGTGTGTGCGAGGGTAAGTTGAAATGATCCACCTCTGGCTGTAGAATTGAATCAACTTTTAGAAAAGACAAATACATCATTTTTTGACATAATCTCCTTGTGTTTCAACACACTTTGTCCATCTGTCAGCAAGCTTTCATATTCCCTTATTTTAAAAATATCTTAGGCTAAGCACACAAATGCACCGCTGTCTTCACTTCTTCATGAGAGGTGAATCTTTGTCCTCGAAGGGCTGCTCTCAGGGGACCAAACAGGTCAAAGCCTGATGGAGCAAGATCAGGACTATAGGGAAGATGCTTTCACACCTCAAAACACAGTTTTTGCCGAGTGGCCACAGTGTGGGCAGAGGTGTGCAGACGTGCATTGTCATGCAAGATAACAATGCCCTTGGATAACAGTCTTCTGTGTTTAATCTGAAGCTTCAGCTCTTGAATGAACATCTCACTGTAAGGAGCACTGTTGATTGTTGAACCTTTTTCCTGATAGTGCTCCAATGCTGGCCCTTGAGAATCCCAGAAAACTGTAAGCATCAGTTTTCCAGCTGATGGTTGACTTTTGAATTTTTTCTTGGTCAGTGGTTGAGGATGTTTCTACTCCATACTCTGCCATTTACTCAGGCTCGTAGTGATGAATCCAAGTCTCATCACAAGTAACAATTTTTTTTAAAAGAAACTTTTATCTTCCTTCGAGTATAGGTCCAAATTTTCTTTGCAGATGTCCAAATACTTCTGTTTACACTCTTCTGTGAGTTATTTCAGTACTAATCTCACACAAACTTTTGGGAATCCAAATCTGTCATGGATTATATCATAGACTATATCATGGACTATATCATAGACT
>NW_006408521.1:49742876-49770259 GCF_000296735.1 Chrysochloris asiatica
GACTGTATCATGGACTGTATCATGGATTGTATCATAGACTATATCATAGACTGTATCATGGACTGTATCATGGACTATATCATAGACTATATCATAGACAGAGTCAAGGCCGATTTGCAAATGATTTGCCACCTAATCCACTGTTACTGATCTATTCGACAATCATTTCACGTGAATGCTCAGTGTTGTCATCAACCATGGATGTTAATGGTCATTTTAGGATAACCTAAGTGTGGATTATTTTTGACTCACTGGACTGCAAGGTCAATTTGAACCGTAAGATCGGCAATTCAAACTCACCAGTCACTCCTTGGAAATCCTATACAGAATCGGTACGAGTCAGAAATGACTCGATGGGCACTTAACAACAGCAACAAACATACATGTGTTAATAAATAAATAAAACAAAAACCCTATATGTGTTGTTTTTTTAAATGCGAATGAGTCAGTTACAAGCCATAGCAACCTTGTATATGTTGCTGTTGTTTTTACTTTTTATTGTGAATTGAGAGAAGGTTTACAGAGCAGATCATCTGTTTTACATTCAACCAATCATGTAGTTTGCTTCATTGCAATTTCCTCCATGTACCAGCAGTTAACAACATTTACCTCTACTCACTTGAACTCTTGCGTTTCTATATAACATTTAGAGCCTGCTGTGGCTTTCCCTGTAGGATAAGTACTGGACTGCTAGATGAGCAGATTCAAGAACTGCCTTAGAGCCTCCAAAGAATGAATATGTGCCGAAACTCTCAATAGCCCAAAGGCCCACGTTCCTGCCTACCATTCGGGTGTGACAGAATACCACTTAGCCATGTCTGGATGAACTTCTGGCAAAAAGGACTAGGCTGGAAATCAATCACCTGGAAACTGAGCCAATAAGTCCAGGAAGTCTATAGAGGCTTGGAGCGACTTAGCTCTCAGTGGTCATTGCAGTGTGAGAACAAAGTGAACAGAGGCGTTAACCATTAAGTTAGAGGACTGTCAGAGCTGATTTCTTGCATTCTGAAGGATAGGGAAATACTTCAGCTGACTTGCAGCTGTGTGAGCCAGAAAGTTCTAGAAGGTTGTAGAAATGTCTAGAAGGTTGTAGAAATGTTTAGAAGGCTGTAAAAGTATATAAAAGGTTGTAGAAGTGTCTAGAAGATTGTAGAAATGTTTAGAAGGCTGTAGAAATGGCTAGAAGGTTGCAGAAGTGTCTAGACGGTTACACAGATAGTGAAATCACACAGCTTTAAAGGATCTTATCATACACCTACCTACCTCATCAATCCCTCCCTAGAGATAACAGCTTCTACATACTGTACCAAAGTTTCTATCAAGGCCATCTTCCCCAAAACTCCAAATTCGCTGTCATCCCATCGAACCCAACTCATAACCACCCTGTAGAGCTCTGGTAGTGTAGTGGTTACAAATCGGGCTGCGAACCTTAAGGTCAGCGGTTTGAAACTACCAGCCGCTCTGCAGGAGAAAGATGAGGCTTTCTACTCCCGTAAAGATTTACACCCTCGGAAACTCTGTACAGGGTCTCTATGGGTCGGAACCGACTCAACGGCATTAACAACAACAACAATAGTGTTTCTGAGACTGTAAATCTTTATAGGAGCAGAAAGTCTCATTTTCTGCTGAGCAACAGCTGGTGTGTTTGAAATGCCTATTTTGGTTAGTAATCCAGTGCTTATCCTACAGGATCATACCGGGTTACTTATAGCCATCGTGGTCTCTCTTCATATCTGAACTTTACAGCTTCCTTCTCCCACTGCTCATTGTCTTAGAATATACTTTTTTTTTTTTTTTTTCCAACAGCTTTACTGAAACAAAATTCACTTTCCATACAATTCACCAATTTAAAGTGTACAAAATCTGTGGTTTTTAGTTTATTCATAGAGTGTGCGACCATAACCACCATCAGTTTTAAGACATTTTCATCACATTAATATTCACTCGCCATTTCCCTCCAACCTTTCCATCCCTAGATTTGTTGTCGTTAGGTGCCACAGAGTTGGTTCCAACTCATAGCAACCTTATTCACAAGGGAACGAAACACTACCCAGTCCTGGGTCATCCTCACAATTATTGTCACTCTTGAGCTGCTACCATTGTGCCGATCCATCTAATTGAGGGTCTTCCTCTTTTTCACTGACCCTCCATTTTACCGAGCATGATGTCCTTCTCCAGAGACTCGTCCCTCCTGATAATATGTCCAAAGTGTGAGAGATGAAGTGTCACCTTTCTTGCTTCTAAGGAGCACTTCTTCCAACACAGATTTGTTGGTTCTTCTGGCAGTCCATGGTACTTTCAATATTCTTCTCCAACACCATAACTCAAATTCATCAATTCTTCTGTGGTCTTCCTTATTCATTGTTCAACATTCATATACATATGATGTTATTGAAAATACCATGGCTTGGGTCAGGCACACCTTAATCCTCAAACTGACATCTTTGCTCTTCAACACTTTAAAGAGGTCTTGTGCAGCAGAGTTGCCTAATGCAATAAGTCATTTGATTTCTTGACTGCTGCTTTCGTGAATGTTGATGATCGATCCAAGCAAAATGAAGTCGTTGACAACTTCAATCTTTTCTCCATTTATCTTGATGTCCTTTATTGGTCTAGTTGTGAGGATTTTTGTTTTCTTTACAATGAGGTACAATCCATACTGAAGGTTGTAGTCTTTTATCTTCATCAATAAGTATTTTAAGTCCTCTTTGCTTCCAGCAAGCAAGGTTGTGTCATCTGCACATCACAGGTTGTTAATGAGTCTTTCTTCAATCCTGATGCATGTTCTTTATATAATCCAGCTTCTCAGATAACTTGTTTAGCATATAGATTGAATAAGTATGGTGAAAGAATGGAACTCCTGCACACACCTTTCCTGAGTTTAAACCATTCAATATCCCTTTATTTAGTTTGAAAGACTGCCTCTTAGTGTATGTACAGGTTCCTCATGTGCAGAACCCATTCTTTACAATGTTATACATAGCTTGTCATGATCCACACAGTCAAACGTCTTTGTATAGTCAATAAAGCACAAGTCAACATCTATCTGGTATGCTCTGGTTTCAGCCACGAGCCACCAGATGTCAGCAGTGATAACCCTCATTCCATGGCCTTGTCTGAATCCAGCTTGAGTTTATGGCAGTTCCTGTGGGTGTACTTGCAACTGATTTTTAAATTATCTTCAACAAAATTGGACTTGTACATGATATTGTAATGATATTGTTCAGTGATTTCTGCAATCCTTTGGGTTACCTCAAAGTGGCCACAAATATAGATCTCCTCCAATCAGTTGGCAGGTAGCTGTCTTCCAAATTTCTTGGCATGTATGAATGAATGCCTCTAGTGCTGCATCAGTTTGGTGAAAGATTCCATTTAGTATTCCATCAATTCTTAGAGTCTTGTTTCTCACCAATACCTTCAGTGCAGCTTAGACTTTTTCCTTCAGCACAGTTGGTTCTTGATCATATGCTACCTCTTGAAATGGCTGAACATCAAACATTTCTTTTTGCTACAGTGACTCTGTGTATTCCTTCCATCTTCTTTTTATGCTTTCTGCATCGTTCGATATTTTACCCATAGAATCCTTCAATATTGTAAGTCGAGGCTTGAATTTTTTCTTCAGTTCTTTCTGCTGGATCAATAGTGAAGGTGTTCTTCCCGTTACACTTTCAAACTCCAGGTCTTTGTACATTTCTTTATAAGATTTGACTTTGTCTTCTCGAGCTGCCCTTTGAAATTTTCTGTTGAACTCTTTTACTTCCTCATTTTTTTCCATTTACTTTAGCATTTCCGTACTGGAGAGTAAGTTTCAGAGTTTCTTCTGACATTCATTTTGGTCTTTTCTTTCTTTTCTGTCTTTTTAATGACCTTTTGCTTTCTTTCTATATGATACTCTTGGCAACCAATAATCTGCTTTCTGTATCTTTGGATTTGCCTGTTCTAGCCTTTCATACAAATGAAATCATACAATATGTAGCCTTTTGTGACTAGCATCGTGTTTTCAAAATTGATTGATATAGCATGTAGCAATATGTCATTCATTTCTAAAATGAATTTTATTATGAATTGGATGCAGTTTAGAGCATACCGACTCATCACTCAATAATTTAGATACATTTTGTTTCACGTCACTGACAGCCAGTCTCACAGTGTAACTTCACTCACCCTACTTCCTCCTTTTGCTTCCTCTTTCCAGCACCCTTTCCTTCCTTCCCCTTCCCACCTTCTAAACTTTGTCCTTGAGCAAATCCTGCCCCTCTCATTTCAGATGATTGGTTACTCTAATGAGTGACATTATTGCTCTAGTATTATTGCTCAACTTACAGACTTGTCTATGTGGGGCTCTAAGATCAGCACTGGACTGCAAACCACAGCAGTTCAAACCTACCAACTGCTCCTCAGAAACCCTATATAGGGTCAATATGAGTTGGAATCAACATGATGTCACTTAAACAACTGTTTGGAAATTGTCCTGGTATGCGGTATGGTGCTGTAGGATAAGCACTGGACTGCCAACTGCAAGGTCAGCAGTTCAGACCCATTAACTTCTCCTTAGAAACCCTATACAGGGTTGTTATGAGCTGGAACTGGCTCCATGCTGGAAGTGAAGAGGATGTAAAACATTTACTGATGAAGATCAAAGAGCACAGCCATCGGTATGGATTACATCTCAATGTCAAGAAAACAAAAATCCTCACCACTGGACCAATAAACAACATTCTTATCAACGGAGAAAAGATTGAAGTTAATCAATCTTTTGCATCAACTATCAACACTCACGGAAGCAGCAGTCAAGAAATCAAATGACATATTGCATTAGGCAAATCTGTGGCACAAAACCTTTTTAAAGTGTTGAAGAGCAAAGATGTCAGCTTGAGGACTAAGGTGCGCCTGACCCAAGCTATGGTATTTTCAATAACCTCATATGCATGTGAAAGCTGGACAGTGAATAAGGAAGATCGTAGAAGAATTGATGCCTTTGATATGCTGTTGGAGGAGACTATTGAAAGTGCCATGGGCTGCCAAAAGAACCAACAGATCCATTTTGGAAGAAGTGCAGCCAGAGTGCTCCTTGGCGGCCAGGATAGCCAAACTTTGTCTCTCATACTTCGGACATATTGTCAGGAGGGACCAGTCGCTGGAAAAGGATATCACACTTGGTAAGGTGGAGGGTCAGAGAAAAAGGGGAAGACCCCCAATGAGATGGATTGGCCAAGTGGCAGCATCGATGGACTCAAGCGTGGCAACCATAGTGAGGTTGGCCCAGGATCGGGCAGTGTTTCGTTCTGCTGTGCATAATGTCACTATGGGTCGGTACTGACTCGATGGCACCTAATAACAACAACAACAACAACAACAAATATTTACCTGTAGAGTCCTGGCACTGGACTGCTAACCACAAGGTCAGTGGTTCAAACACACCGGTCAGTCATGCTTCAGAAACCCTATACAGGGTCTTTATGATTTGGAACCAACTGGACAACACACAACAACAACATATTTACCTGTGATGGCCATCCTGGGCCCCGGGCTGTGTCCTCTTGTGACCCTCAGAATTGCCCTATGGCCTCTCTGCAGTCCCTCCACTCCCACCTGTTACCCAGCACAGACTGCTATCTCATAGCCCCCCTTGGGACCTTTTGATAGTCTTTCCTGCCAAGGGATCCTTGATATTTTCCGACTTTGAATAACAGAGAAAAAGAGCTGGGATCTGGAAATTTTACCCCAGGAGGGATTCCTATACTGTTGGGCAAGTCTATATCCCTTCTCCGGGAGGCTCTGTTCATCATGAGTATTAGGAAGGGGCAGACTTCATCAATCCTTAAACAAGTTGTATGTCACTTTCTTCTCGGGGCAATGACTACCTACCTGTGCTCCCTTTTCATAACTAGAAAATGCCGGACAAAGACTTTGCTCAAACAAAGAAGGTTCTACGGTGACTCATAGTGTCCACATTCTGACATAGAAACAGCTGGCATGATGTAATGCTTTCTTTCAATAGGAGCCCAATTGCATCGAAACATTCTGAGATTGTGTTGACTATTTTGTCACGTGTTCCTTCGGACATTTGAAAGACATAAAACTTATTTCAAATCCATCAATTTTCAAACCTTCAGAATTTAAAAAATAATAAGACTATAACTCTTCCCTTTTTATGCTTTGTTCATTACATTCTGTTCTCAGAAAATATATACTTGGAAAACAGAATGACATTTTATAACACTTTCTCAAGCAGTTAAAAGGATAAAATTCCAGGTCACAATGGTAGATAGGAAGAAAAGAAGGAGAAAGGGAGGAAATATGGTCCCAATAATAACCTACTGTTGATTAGAATAAAAGGTACAAGCTGAAATGTGATTTCTTCTAAATGTAAAACTCAAACTCTGTTTTTAAAGACTCAGTTGAAGCTATTTGGTTAAGGCTCTATTAAAGCTATATTTGTCTGTTTAAATTCTACAAACAAACTCACTGGGGTTGAGTTGATTCTGACTCACAGCCACCCTATAGAACAAAGTAGAACTGCCTGTAATCTGTAGGGAAGCATCTGGTGGGTTCGAACCACCAACCTTTCAGGAGCGTAACCACTATGCCCCCAAGGCTCCTTAAACTCTACAGGAAGATTGTTTTATAACATCAGGTGGGACTGGAATTTCTGCCTTGATGACCGTGGTCTTAAATTAGTCCCAGCTGTGCTGTGAGTTAATGCGCTGGACGGCAAAATCGGTTTGAGCCACAAGGTTGATGATTCAAGTTCACCATTCACTGTTCAGAAACCGTATACAGGGTTGCTATGGATCGGAACCGACTCGACGGCACTTAACAACAACAACAATCATCTCAACATCGCCAGTAACTCGCTGCTTCTTGGATTCTTGAAATTCCGCTTCAGTTCCATGTTTCTTACACGACTAATCTCCACAAATAGTAATCTGCGGTGAGACATTTCACCAGTAGGGGGCGCGTCATGACTGTGCCTTACATTTTACCCCAGCTCAAAGTAATACTTTCCTGATTGATTATCGGAGTGGGTCATTTGAAAAACTACTTTTATTGTTCCTTATTATCACAATGGAGTCCTGATGTGGTGCTGTAGGATACGTACAGTTCTGAAAGGTCGGTTTGAATCTCAAGGTTGGCGGTACAAACTCACTATTCGCTCCTTGGAAACCCTATTGTTGTTAAATGCTGTCGAGTCGGTGCTGACTCATAGTGACCCTGTATAGGGGTTCCAAGGAGCGGCTGGTGAGCTTGAAACACCAACCTTGTGATTCAAAGTGACTTTGCTGTGCAGCGCATTAACCCACAGCACCACACCAGGACTCCTTGGAAACCCTATTCAACAATGATCATGATACACGTAATACAAACAGATCAGGTCTTATTTGAAAATGAGTAAATGAAGCAAATACTGCTGCCTAGTCAGATTCCTGGTGTGGCGCTGTAGAATAAGCACTGGACTGCAAACCACAAGGTCGGCTGTCCAAACCTACCAGCTGCTCCTCAGAAACCCTATACGGGGTCTCTATGAATTAGAACCGATAACAGCACTTAACAAGTCAGAGCATGAGGCGTTGGCTGCAGTGGGTTGCTAGCTGCAAGGTCAGCAGTTGGAATCCACCAGCAAGCCGGTGGGAGATTTGCAGCCTTGGAAATCCTATGGCTGTAAGTCGCTGAGTCAGAACCAATTTGACGGTACATTGCCTCCTCCAATCAGCGCACAGCCATGCATTTATGCATTGTTGTATTCTGTAAATAAATGCTGCACCTCCAGTCTCTATAACTGGGGAGATTTGTGCATCAGAAACCATCCAGTCAGCCGCAGAGTTCCATTGTAATACTGGGAGTAGACCTTACTCATCTAAGATCTTGCCCAGTCACATTTGATGTGGCTTTTTAGCAGTGGAAGCCAGATTTGAGAAAGAAAGGTAAAACCTCTCAGCAGTTTAATGTCAGGCTTAGATGTTCATTCCCTGGCCTCTGAGACAGATCAAGGACTGAGCATGTGACCCAAGCTGCGCGAAGCAGAACCCTTAACCAGCTTTTTCTGCCGGAGATGCTCAACCTCTGGCTGTGAATGTGTCAGAGCTGACCTAAAGTGAGGCCAGGGTGCTCTTCCCAAGATGCTCTGGTTTCCATGGAGGGACTTCTGTTAGCATAGGGATTTATAGCCCAAGCTGTACAACCAAATAAAACAATTTTTAATGGTCAAGCCCATGAAAGAAGCCAGAAAGAAAAGACCACATACCGTATGATTCTATTTATATGCAAAGTCCAGCACAGGCAAATCCACAGACAGAAAGCAGATGAGTGGTTGCCAGGGGCTGGTGGGATAAGGTGATGGAGTGATTGCTAAGGGACTTAGGCAGGAGCGAAGTACCCAATAAGCAAGGTAAGCAAGAGCTTATCTGTGCTTACTTAATATCTGTAATGAACAATTTCACATGGGTTTCACTGTCTTTTGTGGTGAAGAAGATATGGTGAAAAACCATGTGAACCTGTTCATCACAGATGAGTAAGCCAGCACAAATAAGACTGAGTTTCCCTTGCTTACTAGATACATCATCCTTGTCAGGGAACACGGATTTGAAGAGGCTTTCATTCTGTAGGAAGCATGCTGTGGGTTTGGGAGAGAACAAACAGTGTTAGTCATACTTAGAAGCAAAATCTCTGATGTGATCAAAAAACAGTGTGAACTTGTTTGCTACAGATCAGTAAATCAGCCCAGGCTTTCCTTGCTTACTGGGTAGTTTGACACTGAGTGTGGCTTCCATTTGGGGTGGTGAAGATGCTCTAGAGTTAAAAAGTGGTGGTGGTCACAATGAAAACTACTGAATTGTACACGGTAACAAGGTAGATTTATGATCTGTGAATGGATTCTTAATAAAAAAGAATGATAATACAGTTGCCCAACCTCTATCCCAGATCAGCTGACTCTAAGTCAACCTTGCAGTCATCAGACCAACAATCAACCCATAGGGATCCTTAACTTACAAGTTCACCAAACATATTTTGGGGGCATACAACTCAATCTCTAATAGGGGTAAGCTTGAAGTTGGAGTTCTTTCTGTCATTCATCTGTCTTTGGATCTGATCCTTCTTGTCCTCCCATCCTCACCCTGTTTTCAACCCACAGGGGTCTCTCCCCATCCCACTAGGCATGCTCTCTCTCGGGCCCAGGGCTTTGTGTCTGCTGTGTACTCGGCCCACCTCTCAACTCCCTTCTCCAACAAACTCCCATTCATCCCTCAGGGCCTGCCTCGCTCCTTCTTTCTGCAAGCAGCTGTGTGCTCTCTAGCCATTGAAACTTAAATGCCACTTCTTCACCAAACTTCTCTGAGCCTTAGTCTGGGCTCCCCAACCTCTGCTTCTATCTACAGGAGTAGTGGGTTCTAGATAAGACCATGTTGCCCACCCACCCATGGCGGTTTCGGTAGGACAAGGCTGCAAACAAACCATTGCCATTTCCAAGCTTCTGCTTCCAAAACAGCAGCCGGGAGGAAGTTTGCTATTGGGGCGAGATTCTGTACAGTGCAAGTTCTGATCTGAGAAACTGATGTAGGCAAGTTCTGGTCCGGTTGTCAGATGGCTGCGTCCAGTGGTTGATTCCATCCTTGTGAGCTGCGCGGTAGAGAACAGGAACAGGACTGGGATGCTGTGCCACCAAAACTGCCCGACTCGGAGCAGGAAGCAAGACTGGAGGCTGGAGGTACCAGTTTGCAGACAGTCAAGGTAGGGAAGATGTACGAGCTACTCAACTGTGACAAGCACAAGTCTATGTTGTTGAAGAACAAATGGGACCCTGGGGATGTGAGACCAGACATAGCCCGCCAGAGTTTATTGATGCTGATGGACAGTTCCCAGAACCTAGCTGGCTTGCTACAGGTTTACGTTCACACCCAGAAGAAGGTGCTGATTGAATTGAACCCCCAGACTGGAATTCTGAGATCCTTTGACCAATTTTGTGGCCTCATGGTTCAGCTTTTCCATAAACTCAATGTTCGAGCAGTTCCCCAGAAGCTATTGAAGGCAATTAAGAATCCAGTTTCAGATCACTTCCCAGTTGGATATATGAAAATTAGCACTTCTTTTTCCATCCCAGTTGTTAGTGATGTGCGCAAGTTGGTGCCCAGCAGTGACCCTATTGTTTTTGTAGTGGAGGCCTTAACCATGGCAAGGTCAATGTGGAGTACACAGAGAAGATGGTGTCCCATCAGCAACTACCCCCTTTCTGCTGCCCTCACCTGTGAAAAACTGACTACAGCCTTTGAAGAAGTATGGAGAGTTATATGACAAGAGAAGACCTTTGTTCCAAAACAAAGACAATTGCCAATCTTGACTCTTCTGAGCTGAATGCTGAGAGATGGCTTTCCTGCCTCGAAACTGTGGAGTTTGGGAAAGCCAGGACTGTACATTTGTTGTGAGCTTATCTTGTAAGTATGGTTGTTATAAAAAACAAAACAAAAGACCATATTGCTCTGTAGTCGTCTAGTTTTTGAATACTATATACCAGGAGTCCGGGGGTGGCACTGTGGGTTAATGCGCAGAACTGCAAAGTCACTTTGAACCACAAGGTCGGCAGTTCAAGCTCACTAACTGCTCCTCAGAAGCCCTATACAGGGTCGCTACAGATTGGAACAGACTTGATGGCCCTTAACAACAACATACTTCATTAGAAGCGAGGCTGGCATGACTTCATCTCTTGTACCTGGAACATGTTGTCAGAAGGGACCAGTCCCTGGAGAAGGACATTCGTGCTTGATACAGCGGAGGGATCAGTGCTAAAGAGGAAGACCCTCAACAAGATGAACAGCAGGAATGGGCTCAAACATAACAGGCTGGTGCAGGACTGGGCAGTGTGTCATCCTGTTGTGCACAGGATCGCTACAAGACCAAATTAACCTGACAGCACTTAACAACAACACTCCATTAAACTGTAAGTTTCCTGAGGGCAGAAATTGCATTGAGGCTTGTTCACCTCTCTGTCACCAGCACAATCTGATCAGTGGGTATCCCCACTACTAGCCCATATGGCATCTTCTGTGACCGAGACCAAAATGCCCCATCGGGGTAGATACAGCCTTGCTCCAAGGTGCTCAGCCACGTGAGCAGAGTGCAGGCTGGGTTTCAGCTCTCACGTGTCTCCTTGGCTGGCCACTCTTGTGCAATGCTCAACCTGTGCAACAGAACAACATGGCTCTGCACACAGGAGCCACTCAGCCAATATGAATTGTATTGATTCATCTAAATGGGTGAAACGGGATGGGAAAGCCTAAAGCAAGAGTGTGAAACGAAAAAGGAATTCTGGTTCCAGCTCACATGTAAGGAAGTGTAAGGACCCTTCACTGGCAGAAGTGAAAATACTTGGTTTCCAGAAACTGAGTGCTGATTTCAGTGATGATGTTTTTAGCAGAGGGACCTTGGTGCCACAGTGGGTTAAGTGATGCTACTAACTGCAGTGTTGGTGGTTCAAATTCACCAACAGCTCTTGGGAGAAGGATGAGGCTGTCTGCTCCTGTAAAGACTGAGAGCCTGGGAAACCCTTTGGAGCAGTTCCGCTCTGTCCTAGAAGATCACTGTGAGTCCACATCTACTCACAGCAGGGGGGTGGGGCTTCTAGCACTGGGTGGGTCTGGTGTGTCTCTTGACTCTCCTTTTCTCTTTCCAGGACTTCCTCTGGGGCCTGGCTCTTTTGGTGAATGTCCAGTAGTTCCCTAGGGCAGTGTATCTGGAAAGTCATAGTATGCTAATCTGCTTATCAGTGGGTAGCCGAGGCCATTGATAGAGAACAAAGCAACCACTGGGGTTTTATTTCTTTATGTTGATGATGAGCATCAGGTGCAGGAATGTTGCGAGAAAGTCTTGGAATCGTGCAAATGATGAAGGCGATTGGTTACTAACCAAAAGGTTGGAGGTTCGAATCTACCCCAAAGTGCTTCAGAAACAAGGCCTGACAATTTATGTACCCTCCCCCCCAAAAAAATCAGCTGTTGAAAGCCCTGTGGAACATACTTCTTTTCTGACACACGCGCTTACCATGAGTCCACTCAACAGCAACTGGTTATTGGGTCCTTGAGTACTCTTGCACCATAAAACACATTTCCTTTTTAGCCTATGCTAGCATTAGTTGGCTTCTGTTACTTGCAACCAGAGCATTCAATTCATACCCATCCCCTACATATAAGCCTCAATAGCTGAAAAATGGAGGAAGCTCAAATACACACCCACACACACACACACATACACACACTGCTGTGGGTTGAGTGGATTCTGACTCATAGCAACCCTGTAGGAGCTCTGGTAGCGTAGTGGTTATGAATCAGGCTGCCAACCTCAAGGTCAGCAGTTTGAAACTACCAGCTGTTCCGCAGGAGAAAGATGAGGCGTTCTGCTCCCATAAAGATTTACAGCCTCAGAAACCCTGTGCAGGGTCACTATGATTCAGAACCGACTCCATGGTACTTACCAACAACAACAGGACAAAACAGGGTGTTCAAGCTGTCAATCTTTACTGGAGCAGACTGCCTTATCTTTCTCCCACAGAGCAGCTGGTGGGTTTGAACCACCAACTTTTAAGGATAGCAGCTTAGCACTTAACTCACTGCATCACCAGGACCCGCTTTATTACTGACTGTTAATATTCTTGTGCTGCTTTTTAAACTTAGAATTATATTATACTGGCATTAAACACCCTGAATCCAGAATCCAGTGCAGTTTCTAATTTCAGTTTCTGTAACGCACATATCTATTTCAGTCAGCATGTATTAGATAAAGTGGGCTGGTGGCTTTGGGGACACAACACTAAATACAACACTAAATTCTAGTTATTTGAAAACATGATCTTTTCTCTTTGGATTATGAGTACTTGTTTGATCTATGACCTAACTATTTCATTATTAGATTATGTATTCACGAGACAAATCTAGGAGAATACCACATGCTTATTTTTGAGTTGTAGAATTTCACTTCCTTTTTCTTTCTCAACACTTTTACTATTGACACTACTGTGTCAAAGTTTCCCCTTTTCCCTTTTCTTCATGTTTCTCGTTTTTGTAAAGTTAAAAAACAGTGATGTCAGATTTCACAAACTTTTATGAACTCTTCTAAGAGCCACCCAGGAGAAGGACTCCTCAATATTTAAAAGTACCAGAACAAGACTGTAACTCTGTACTTGATTCAACATTGTTGCTCAGCACAAGAGACTAGCCACCAGGGCAGGGATATGAATACTTATTTGTTGTTGTTAGGTGCCATCAAGTTGATTTCAACTCACAGTAGCCCTATGTGACACAAAGAGCAGCCGCATAGAGTGGCCTTGACTGTAATCTTTGCAAGAAGACGCCATGGTGATACAATTGGATAAGCATTAGACTGCTAAACATAAAGTCAGCAGTTCAAATCCACCAGCCACTCTGTGGAAGAATGATGCTGCCTGCTCCTATGAAAATATACAGAGAACCCTATACAACAGGGGTGGGGAATGTCCGGCCCACGGGCCATATGTTGTTGTTGTTAGGTGCCATTGAGTCAGTACTGACTCATAGCGACTTTATGCACAGCAGAACAAAACACTGCCCGATCCTGGGCCAATCTCACTATCGTTGCCACACTTGAACCCATTGATGCTGCCACCTGGCCAATCCATCTCATTGGGGATCTTTTTCTCTGACCCTTCACCTTACCAAACATGATGTCCTTATCCATTGACTGGTCCCTCCTGACAATATGTCTGAAGTATGAGTTTGGCCATCTTGGCCTCCAAGGAGCACTCTGGCTTCACTTCTTCCAACACAGATCTGTTGGCTCTTTTGGCAGCCCATGGCACTTTCAATATTCTCCTCCAACACCATAACTCAAAAGCATCAATCCTTCTACGGTCTTCCTTATTCACTGTCCAGATTTCGCATGTATATGAGGTTATTGAAAATCCCATGGCTTGGGTCAGGTGCACCTTAGTCCTCAAGCTTCTTTACTTCATTACATGGTTGCCATTCCTTCTATGTACCAACACTGAACAGTATTGACTTCTATTAATTTTAACTATTGCATTCCTCCCTATGTCTCCCTCTACCTTCACCTTTCCTCTGCTAACCTCCCTCTTGTATTTTACCTGCCTGCCCTGTCATCCAAGTTAACATGTGTCTACCCTCTGTTGTTGTTGTTAAGTGCCATCGAGTCGGTTCCGACCCATAATGACCCTCTAGAGGGTTTCCAAGGAACGACTGATGAAGCTTGAACCACCAACTTTGCAGTTCAAACTGACTTTGCAGTCTAGCACATTAACCCACAGCACCACACCAGAACTCCTAGACCATGATTAATTTTCCCTTTCTTCCCCTCAATCCCCCATAACCGTCATAGATAGTTTTCTTTTATGAAGAAGACCTTTTTTTTTTTGTAACTCTTTAAAACATTGGTCTCACACAGTGTTTGCCCTTTTGTGATTGACTAATTTCACTCAGCATAATGTCTTCCAGGTTTAACCGTGTTAAACCTTATTCTTCATCATTTTGTAGTATTCCATTGTGTGTATGTACCAAAGTGTGTTTAACTATTCTTCTGTTGATGGGCATTAAGGCTGTCTCCATCTTTTGTGATACCTCTCTTGTAGACAGCATATCGAAAGGGTCCATTCTGCTCTCATGTTTATCGTGTTTTAAATGAACCCATTTATTACAGGCTAGAAAGGTGTCTCTGGTAGCGTAGTGGTTACGAATTGGGCTGCGAACCGCAAGGTCAGCAGTTCAAAACTACCAGCTGTTCCGTAGGAGAAAGATGAGGCTTTCTGCTCCAGTGAAGATTTACAGCCTCGGAAACCCTGTACAGGGTCGCTATGAGTCGGAACTGACTCCACGGCACATAACAACAACAACAGAGAGGTGTCAAGTGGTGGAGTTTCTGCTGGTCTTTCAATTCCTTCAGTCTTCTGAGGGTGGCTTTACTGTGACTGCGGAGGTGGTGGTCAGTCCAGGGACCCCCAGCCACTGTCCTCACACAGGAGCCATGGTGCCAGATCCCCACAGCTCGTCGCTTCATTTTGGCTTTGCTGCAGAAGGAGCTCTTGACCATTTGTTTTCTGGAACATCTCTTATCTATACAAGGAACTAAAATGGAATGAAAGGATAATGGGACTCTCCCACGAACTCTTTGAAGTTCTCTGATAGGTGGAATTTTGTCCAAAGAAGGAGCTAGAGCTGTGTCAAGGTAATGGACACACCTGGGTTCTTGGTGCTGGGTCCCCCTCAAATGAACTGCATCACTTTGGACAGACCCCTTCCATTTTTTTCAACCTTAAAATGATGCTGTTCTGCTAGGTGAAAGTCTCTGTTTGCTTTAAGCTCCTATGCTTTTATGACTTGAGAAAGAGCCATAAGGAAGAGAAAAATCAAACAGCTGGTGATAATGAGGAAACAGTTTGGAGCTGGGGGTGGGGGTGGGGCAGGAAAGCGGGGAAAATAAAAATTCCAAGGATGAGGAAGTCCACATAAAATAAATCAGAACAGCAGAAAGTGAAGGAGTTTTGTTGTTGTTGTTGTTGTTGTTAGGTGCCACGGAGTAAACACCAATCCATGGCAACTTCATATAACAGAACAGTCATTGACCGGGTGAAAATCATTGCTGCAGCTATTGTATGGGGTCTTCCATCCTTGGGAATAGTGGTGGGGGGCTCATTTTCTACTACTCTACTAGACACTATTCAAAACAAGGTAGAAAAAAAAGAGAAAATGTTAAGATGACATGTTTCTTGGGATAGTAAAGATAAAGCATGTGACATTCTTCTTCAAGAATGAAGTGAAAGGAGAAATCGAGTTGTTTGTGTTTCTCTTGCATCCCGATGAAATCTGCAGGAATTATTAGACTTGCCTTCCCAGAGTTTAGCAATTTTAATGAAAAGAAGAAGAGACTGTTCATTGGCAGCTACTTGAGCTATCAGTTGTTTACAATGACTGCGCAGTAGTTAGTGAGTGAAGAAATGCTTCCAAAGAAAAGGTGGAGCCCTGGTGGCACTGAGGCTAAGTGCTTAACCGCTGTCAACAGTTTGAACCCACCAGCTGGTCTGAAGGAGACAGATGTGATCACCTGCTTCTCTACAGATTTTTGCTGTTGTCCTTGTTTGGTGCCATGGAGGCCGTCCCAACTCCTAACAACCCTGAACTGCGTTTCCGAAAAGTGGCTGGTCGGATTGAGCTGCTGGACTTGAGGTTAGCAGTCCAATGCTTATCCTGGTGGTGGTGGTAGTTATGTGCCATGGAATTGGTTCTGACTTATAACGACCCTATACAGGGTTTCTGAGGCTGTAAATCTTTACGGGAGCAGAAAACCTCATCTTTCTCTCGCGGAGCAGCTGGTGGTTTCTACAACCTTGGGAATACTAAGAAGGAAATACTCTGCCCTACAGAGTCTCTGTGAGTCAGAATGAACAACAGCAGTGGAAGGGTTATTAAGGAGAAGGTGGGGAAAGAATGTTGTGGGTTAAAGTGAGGCACCCCAGAGACACTCAGAATGAAACTTGGTTTTGTTGGTGTTCCGCCACACTCAGAAAGAATGCTTGCATTTCATGATTTCCCCCAGCCTTGCAACAATGCATTTTACAGATCTAGAGACTAATGTTGAGCTCACAGCCACCTGACTTACACCACAATGGGGCCCTATTGTAGGGTGTTGTATGGGTGGTTTATTCTGATTCTGCTGGTCTGGCAGAACTTTGCTGAGCTGCCAGAGACAGTAGCTCCTAAACAGGCCTACTGGGACAGAGGGAAGGAAGGAAGCTTCTATTCTGGGCTTCTCCCACTCAATCCTCCCTGCCCCCCGCCCTCACTCAAGTTCTCTTGATCTTGGGGAGCTAGGAGACTTTACATGGCATGTTCCTTGTATGGTCTGCCTCTCATTTCCCACTTCCTTAAACTAGGGTGATATGAACATTGGATTTCAGTGGTAGAGTTCTCACCATCCAGGCTTGAGACCCAGGCTTGGTTGCCAGCCAGTGCACTGCAGCAACCATGCAACTGTGGGTTGCTAGGATACTGAGCAGACCAGTGGAGTTTCCAGACAATGACCAACCAGAAAGAAAGTCCTCATGGTCAACTTCTGACCATCAGCCAACGGAAACCCTGTGGGTCACACCAGTCTGATGATAACCCATCATGGGGGTGGCAGGTTTCATTCTGGGGATGCCATGCGTCAGAGGCCAACTGAAAAACATCTAACTCCAACAATGAATTGGGGGCTATTGTGTACATCATGTTGAGTAGACTAATGGTGCCCACCACAGAGTTTGACAGTGGTATGGTAGGCTAAATAATGCCTAGGAGTTCTGGTAGTGTAGTGGTTATGAATCGGGCTGCGAACCGCAAGGTCAGCAGTTCGAAACTACCAGCTGTTCCGCGGGAGAAAGATAAGGCTTTCTGCTCCCATAAAGATTTACAGCCTTGGAAACCCTGTGCAGGGTCACTATGGGTCGGAATCGACTCCACGGCACACAACAACAACAATGGTATGCCGTGGACTCAGTTCCGATCATAGCGACCCTCCTTAGGGTTTCTGAGGCCATAAATCTTTATGGGAGCAGAAAGCCTCATCTTTCTACCACAGAGCAGCTGGTAGTTTTGAACTACTGACCTTGAGGTTAACAGCCCGACTCGTAACCACTACACTTCCAAAAATGTTTCTTTTTCTATGTTTCTTCCTCCACAGGCATCCTTCTTCCTTCTAAAGAGTGGTTGAATCATTAGACCAGACCACCACACATCAGAAGACATTTATTCTGGAAAAGCCTGCTATCAGCTCTGGGGATGGGTATGTAAAAGGTCATAAATAGGAAAATCACATCATAGATGCTGTGGGACAAGAAGCTTCAAGTCACACAACTATGAACTGTAGAGATAGCAAGAACTCTTGCAGACGTTCAGGAACAGCAGCTGAGTTATTTCACTGGTAAATACAGTGCTGTTTCCATTCTCCCCGGGAAAGTCACACCCATGGGTGCTTTGAAATGCATTCATAGGTCCCTGGCTGGCATAAATGGTTCCAACCAACCTAGAACTGCCTCCAAAGACAGCCTAACAATCTGCTTCTCAAAGGTGATTGTCGTAAAAACCCTATGGAACAGTTCTGCTTTGCACACATGGGGGCCCCATGAATCAGAACCAGTAATCAACAACAACCCGTAGGCAAAAATTCCTGGTCTTAAACTGGCCAATTCCCCATATCTCTGTGTCACTAACCCCCTGCCTTCAAGTTGATTCCAACACAGAGACCCAATAGGACAGAATAAAACTGCTCTATAGGGTTTCTTTTATTTTGCTCGGATCAACCATCAACACTCATGGAAGCATCAGTCAAGAAATCAGACTATATATTGCATTAGACAAATCAGCTGCACATAACCTCTTTAAAGTGTTCAAGAGCAAAGATGTCAGTTTGAGGATGAAGGTGCGCCTGACCCAAGCCACGGTATCTTCAGTCTCCTCACATGCATGTGAAAGTTGGAAAATGACCATAGAAGATTGATGCACTTGAGTTATGGTGTTGTAGAATATTAAAAGTACCACGGACCGTCAGAAGAACAAACCAATCTGTGTTGGAAGAAGTACAGCCAGAGTGCTCCTTAGAAGCTGGGATGATGAGATTTTGTTTCTCATACTTCTAACATATTATCAAGAGGGACCAATTCCTGGAGAAGGATATCATCATGCTTGGTAAAATGGGGGGTCAGTGAAAAGAGGAAGGCCCCCAATGAGATGGATTGGCACAGAGGCAGCAGCAATGGGCTCAAGCGTAGCAACAACTGTGAGGTTGGCACAGGACCAGGCAGTGTTTCGTTCTGTTGTGCATAAGGTCGTTATGAGTCAGTACTACCTTGATGGCACCTAACAACAGAAATAGGGTTTCCAAGACTGTAAATCTTCATGGGAGCAGACAGCTTCATCTTTCTCCTGCATAGAGGCTCTTGGGTTAGAACCACCGACTTTGTGGTTAGCAGCTTAACTCACTGTGCCACCAGGACTCCTGTCACTTCTTTTATTTTGGGAGCACAGTGGCTCCACATAAGCACTGGACTGTGAAGCACAAGGTTTGCAGTTCAAGCCCCAGCTTCTCCATATGAGAAAGATGAGGCTTTCTACTCCCATGAAGATCCAAAGCCTTGGAAATCCTATACAAGGTCACTATGAGTTGAAACTGACTCAATGGCACTTAATAACAACAACACCTCTCATTTTAATCTACAGAGTGGGATGGTGCTTGTTTTCAATAGCTTAGAGATTTCTTGTGGGAATTTACATATAGCTATTAATCCACCATATTTTTATATTAGAATAATATATATTTGTTGTTGTTGTTAGGTGCCATTGAGCTGGTACCGACTCATAGCAACCCTATGCACAGCAGAATGAAACACTGGCCGATCCTGGGCCAACCTCACGATTATTGCCACACTTGAGCCTATTGATACTGCCACTTGGCCAATCCATCTCGCTGGGGGTCTTCCTCTTTTTCTCTGACCCTCCACCTTACCAAACACGATATCCTTCTCTTGACAATAGGTCCCTCCTGACAATATGTCCAAAGTATGAGAGACAAAGTTTGACCATCCTGGCCACCAAAGAGCACTCTGGCTGCACTTCTTCCAACACAGATCTGTTTGTTCCTTTGGCAGCCCATGGCACTTTCAGTATTCTCCTCCAACACCATAACTCAAAAGCATCAATTCTTCTATGGTCTTCCTTATTCACTGTCCAGCTTTCACATGCATATAAGGTTATTGAAAATACCATGGCTTGGGTTAGACACACCTTAACCCTCAAGTTGACATCTTTGCTCTTCAACACTTTCAAAAGGTCTTGTGTAGCAGATTTGCCTAATGCAATACGTCATTTGATTTCTTGACTGCTGTTTCCGTGAATGTTGATAGTTGCTCCAAGAAGAATGAAGTCCTTGACAACTTCCATCTTTTCTCCTTTGTGTTGTTGGGTACCATCAATTCAGTTCCAACTCATAGCAAGCCTAGGTCAACAGAGCCAACCACTGCTGGGTCTTGGGCCATCCTCTTGTTTGTTGTTGTTTCACCCGTTGTTATAGCTACTGTGTCATTTCAGCTTGCTGAGGGTCTTCCTCCTTTTCAATAACATACTTTATCAAGCAATATATATATTGTTGTTGTTGTTAAGTGCCTTCGAGTCGGTTCCAACTCATAGCGACCCTGTATAGGGTTTCCAAGGAGCGGCTGGTGAGTTTGAACCACCAACCTTTTGGTTCAAACCAACCTTGCTGTCCAGTGCTTATCCTACAGTGTCATATAGCAGTACTCCAATATTTATTGGGATTGGCGAAGTCTCCCGATGACTGAATTATAAACTTCTAGAAAAAAAAATAATAATAAAAGGAGAACTGCATTTGGCAGACAATCTCCTGAGCTGCTGGATTCAGGGCTGGGAGTTCCAGTCCCACTGGGGAACCTACACGCCACCCAGCACGTGACTCTAGAGTCTCACCAGCTGTAAATGCTGTTGGACCTCATTTCCTGTTACTTCAGAATAAAAATAAATCTTTGAAGTATTTTGAGCTCAACAGAGGATGCTGTGGAAAATTAAAGGCAACAGTATTACCTTCCTCCTCCTCTGTTTCTCTGTGGTTTTTAACTGACTTTTCCTTCCTCAGAATGTGTTATTTACGTCTCTTCCCTCAAGACATCTCCTCCTTGATACCTGACAATAATTCCTGTTCTGATGTAATTGGTGATTCCACACCTAACCAAAGGTGTTATTTTCCATTCTATCAGGAACTTAGCAGTCTCTTTCTTTCACTTCATCCAGAGACTTGTGCAGAAGAGGAGAGAGTGGTGGAAATGATTCCTTTACCTGTAGCATTGTGAAGAGGAGTGTAAGTGAAATGCACTGTGGGCTATTTATTTATTTGCGTGTTTCATTTTGTTTACTATTTATTGTGCTAAAGATCTATGTAATGAAACCCACACCATGTATACCGTTCTCACTCTCCTTTTGCAATTATTACTTTTTTAATGTGTGAAATTGATGTCAACCCTGTTAACCCCATTCTTTTTGATGCCTCCCACCACTAAAGTGAGTCACACAGAACCTGGAATGGACAGTAAGCTGTTGCCACCAAGAGTCTATTCTGACACTTAGCTAATACTCAGGAAAGGGACTGTTGCTTTTACATTCTCACTAGTGATAAGCTTTCTGGTCTCATGCCTTCTAGCTCCAAAAACAGTTCTAATTTGTCTGTTGAAAGACGAATCCTTTATCCTGGTTGTTGTTGTTGTTAAGTGCCTTCGAGTCGGTTCCGACTCACAGCAACCCTGTATAGGACTTCCAAAGAGTGGCTGGTGAGTTTGAATCACTGACCCTGTCAAATCAACCTTAAGGTCCGGTGTTCTACCCCACAGCGCCACACCAGGGCTCCCTGACCTGGTACTAGGGCTATTTTTTTGTACTCACTTTTTGGCCTAGGTGTTGATCTTTCTCTGTTGTTGTCAGTTCTGACTCATGGAAACTAAATCTCCTTTATAAATATCTCTTTCTCAGGCCCTGAAGTCCTGGTGTGGCACTATAGGATAAGCACTGGATGGCTAACCATAAAGTTGGCGGTTCCAACTCTACACAGAGTCACTACAAGTCAGAACCGATTTGATGGTAAATAAAAACAACAGAGTAAAAGAGGGATCTCTAATCAACACTTGGAAGCAGCAGTCAAGAAATCAAAGGGCATATTGCATTAGGCAAATCTGCTGCACAAGGCCTCTTTAAAATGTACAAGAAGATGTCAGTTTGAGAACTAAGGGGCACCTGACCCAAGCCATGGTAGTTTCAGTAACCTCATATGCATGTAACCACAGAATACTTGATTAATTTGAGTTATGGCGTTGGAGAAGAATATCAAAGTACCATGGGCTTCCGGAAGAGCAAACAAATCTGTGTTGAAAGGAGTACAGCCAGAGTGCCCCTTAGAAGCCAGGATGACAATGCTTAGCACCTCATACTTTAGAAATGTTATCAGGAAGGACTGGTCCCTGGAGATGGACATCATGTTAAATACAGTGAATGCCCAGAGAAAAAAAGGAAGACCACCAAGGAAATGGATTGGCACAGTGGCCGCTTTAATGGGCTCAAAAACAATAACAATCGTGAGGTTGGCACAGGACTGGGCACTGCTTCTATTATGCAGAAGGCTGCTATGAGTCAGAGCTGACTCAATGGCACCTAACAACAACAAAGTAAAAGAGGTGTCCTGGTGTGGCTCTGTAGGACAAACACTGGACTGCTAAACACAAGTTAAACTCACTGCTGAACACACCAGCTGCTCCTCAGATATCCTTTACAGGTTCGCTATGAGTCAGAACCAACTTGACAGAGCTTAGCAACAGCAGAGTAAAAGATGACTAGCTATGTGGTTTTAGTTCTCTATGCCCATATGCTCTGACTTTTATTCTGTCTCTAAAAGTTAGATTTTCATGTTGACCATCCTTCACTTTTTCTGTGTGTTTTGAGAGGAAGACACTCTCCCACATTAGGTGCTAGTTATGATTGAGTTATTAAAAACATTTTTTAAAAGTCTTATGATTATTCTCTTTGAGGTTAGTCATTCAGAGCATCTAGATGCTATTTTTAAACATCCAGCAAATCTCTTGTTTTAGATCACTTTACTAATGGAACTAAGTTGGATTCTCAACTCTTGCTTTCTCCATTTTCTCAGTTAATAAAATAAAATATTTACAATGTCTCTGAAATGATGATTTTCAAAGAGTACTCTAATTTTTCCAAGAGCTTTTCAGAGTATATCAATCATTAGTAGATTGCTGCAAGTATCTGGTTTATTGGAGTGTATTTTATTTCATGAACTCCTGGTGTGGCGCTATAGGGTCAGCTAGCCACAAGATCAGCAGTTCAAACACAGTAGTCACTCCTTGGAAACCCTGTACAGGGTCGCTATCAGTTGAAACAAACTCCATGGCACTTAAGAAAAACAACAGCATTTTAGTTCTTATAGTTCACATTGTACAATGAGAAAGAATTCACCATTCCGTGAGGTGACTGGACCCTGAATCGGGATGATACAGAGAAGAGGAGAGAGTAGGTGAGCTGATGTTCAGACCGTTGGTTGAGTACTCGACACATCCTTCCCATGGTGCACTTCAGATTGAAGGGCAATGGAAGGAACATGGGAGAGAACAGACGACAGATCCACAAATTTGTAGATCTGCTTGATACAAGTTTGAGAGCTCTGAGTTGACTTCTTGAGGTTGGGGAAGGGAGAAGCAGAGAGGCCAGAGAGGGAGCTGGCTGTGAATATCATTCTCATACTCAGATCACTGGGTGGCTGTTTTATCTTTCCTGAAGGGTAAAATTCAAATTTGTTTTGAAAGAAGTGCAGTCAGGATGCTCTTTGGAAACAAGGTTGGTGAGACTTTGTCTCATTCTCTGGACATGTTATCAGGTGGTATCAGTCCCTGCAGAAGGACATTGTTGTTAAGTGCCTTTGAGTTGGTTCTGACATAGTGACCTGTATAGGATTTCCGAGGAATAGCTGGGGGTTTGAACTGCCAACCTTGTGGTTCACAGACTAGTGCTGATCCTATAGCGCCACATCAGAAGTCCAGAGAAGGACATTATGCTTGGTAAAATGGAAGGTCAGCCTAAAAGAGAAAGACCTTCAAGGAGATAGGTTGTCCCAGAGAAGCAGTGACGCCAGAGATGGAGGCAGAGAAGACGACGTGGAGAGATGGAGCAGCTGGAGAGATGGAGCAGAGAGGGAGATGGGCTGTGTGCTGATGACCGGGGGGCAGGCTTGCAGGGTATACCCTTTGGTAGGTTGATGATGCATGGAGGGTATTGTAACCATGGCAATGAAACAATATACGATAGGATGAATGTAAAGCTAATGTTCTCTCATGTAAACTATCACATAATTCACAATAAGACATTTTTTTTTTTAAAAAGGATCTAGGTTGTTGACACAGTGGCAACAACAATGTGCTAAACATAACAACAATTGTGAGGTTAGGCTATTTTTCATTTTGTGGTACATAGATAGGGTCACTGTGAGTTGGAACAGACTTGATGGCACCTAACATAGAATAAGTAAATCTGCACTCCCTAAAAATCGAAGGAGACAGTACAATTAATTTGCACACGTTCTTGTCATTTTTTAAAGTTTTTATTGTGAAGCAAGAGACAGTTTACATGGGAAAACACTGGTTTTACACTCATCCCATCGTATTTTGTTTCATTGCAATGATTACAATCTCTCCGAATTTGCACAAGTTTTTTATGACCCTTTTCTTTTCAGAGTGACATGAGGAATTGGTGTATTAAAAGGGGAGAAAATGAAAACGAAGCTTCCAAAGAAACCGATCATCTCTCTAGGGGTTAGTGAGCAGAGCTTGAACCTGCACAGTGCTTGACAGTGGTGGGTGGCCCGTGAGTGTCATCCAGTAGCTACAGGTCAAACAAGACAGCTCCAAACATCTGGTGTGGCCAAGTGTCTCACACAAACCCTCAGAAAAAGTTCTTCTTTCCCTTTCAAACACACCGCATGACAAATGGAAACTGCTGATTGAAGTCCCATGACTACATCCCTTGGGGCTGCTTATTATGTCAGAGAAGATATCACAGGAAAAGAGTTCTAGAACTAGACCTTGAGGTAAGTAGCATTCCCTTGATGTAAAGAAACATCTGTATCCTGAAACATCTAAGCATTGCTTTGGGATGTAGAATCAACCAAATTTTGAGAAGTCTGTCCTTTTAAAAGAATTATTATCTTTTTAAACTTATTTTGTGAATTGAATGAAGGCTTACAGAGCAGACCATGAGTCCTACACTCCTTTAGGAGAATTGTTATTTAGAGTGTGACGCTGTTGGATAGGCACCAGACTGCTAAGCACAGATCAGCAGTTCAAAACCTACAAGCTGCTCCTTGGAAACCCTATATAGGGTATCTGTGAGTCAGAACCCACTCGATGCCACTTAACGACAACAATGAGGAAAGGAAGAGTCCTGGTCTGGTGCTATAGGATAAGCACTGGACTGGTAACCAGAATGTTGGCAGTTCTAACTCACCAGCCACTCTTGAAAACCCTATGCAGTCTAAACCAACTCGACGGCACACAACAACCACAGAGGGAGATAAGGAACCCTGGTAGCACTGTGGTTAAGAGCTCAGCTGCTAACTGAGAGAGAGGTTGCTGGTTCAAATCCACCAGTCCTGCCTCAGGAGAAAGATGAGGCAGTATGTTTGTATAAGACTTCTGTCCTACAGGGTCTCCTGGTATAGCACTGTAGGATAAGCACTGAACAGCTAACCACCAGGTTCAAACCCCCCAGCTGCTCCTTGGAAACCCTATACAGAGTCATTATGAGTTGTAACCAACTCGAAGCCACCTGACCACAACAACAACAGGGTTCCTATGAGTCTGAATCAACTGGAAGGTAATGAATGGGTTTACAGGAAGGTAAGTATTGGAACTGCAATCTTTTCATATTGTCAGTAGACTCACCCATTGCCTCTGAGTGGCTTCTGACTCATCCACACTCCAGTGAATCAATGCTGAGTCATAGTGACTATATAGGATTTTCAAGACTGATTTTTACAGGTGCAGACAGCCTCATCTTTCTCCCATGGAGTGTCTAGTGGGTTCAAACTGCTGGCGTGCAGTTAGCAGCCCAATGCCTAACCCTCAGCACCACCAGGACTTGTTTTCAGATGTAAGTGTGAACTAGGAATCCCTGACTTTGACCTTTTCTGCCAAATGAGGTAGTGCCAGGGTTACTGAGCTATCATCTACTTGGAGCTGATGGATATGAAACAGCATCGTTGACCAGCTGTCCCGCAAGAGAAAGACGAGGTTTTTCTGCTCCCATAAAGATTTACACCCTCAGAAACCCTGTACAGGGTCACAATGAGTCGGACCTGACTCCAAGGCACATAACAACCACAACACAGACAGGGGGTCCCCAAGAGGCCAGGGGGTGTGCGGCAATCATGCTGGATTCGAACTTCTGAGGTTGAGTTTTATGATGTCTGATGTCGGTAAATTGCTGCCTGATTGTAGGCAGGAGTCCTGGTGTGATGGTGTAGAATAAGCACTGGACTGCTAACCACAAGGTCAGTGGTTCAAGCCCACCAGCCACTCCTCGGAAATCCTATACAGGGTCATTATGAGTTGAAACCTGCTCGACCACACTTAACAACAGCAACAACTTTAGGCAAGTTGCTGAATCTTCATTAGGTTAGGTTACTGCTGGAGTTCTCTATCCTTCCCCTGTTGAGCAGGTAGGAGAGAGTCATGGACCCCTCCTAAGATCAGAAGATGCCTGGTCACCACCACTAGTAGCCTGCAAGCATCGGAGCATCACCCCACCTGATGAATCGAAGTCAGTGCTGTCTACTGTTGCCAGTGTTGTGCCCAGAATTTGGGGTCCCCAACGACCACCAAGGAGCCGATGCCAATGCAAGTGCACAAGGGTTGTTTATTCAAGCTCAAGCCTGGGCCTTCTCCGTATCCGGCACAGCGGACTCAGGAAAAGGCCCTGAGCTCTTTGTTAGCGGAGTTTTTATAGAGTTTTCAAACAAGCTTAGGGTTTCTCAGCTTTACAATATTTGGATTGGTTGACATTTGGCAAAGTATGAGATGTTACAGTTTAAGTGGTCAGTGTTGGTGGTCTTTTGTTCTTAGGCTAGGATAAGGAAAACATCTGGCATCTGGCCTTGGGTTGTCTATAACTTATCTAGTTCTTGCTGTAGCTAGGGGTGAAAGGATATTCTAAAGCAGCATGAGCTGATTTAGCACGTTCCTGGAACAGGAGGACGTGTTCAGGCTAATGTACAGAATGGAGTCTTCTTCTTGGTCCTACACCAGATGGGTCATGTGAGCCTCCTGCTGCTGTTCTCCAGCATAGAGATGCTAAAGCAAATGGAAGAAATTAGGAGGTAAAAGAGCTAAAAACCAAAAAGGAAGAAAGAACATGCTCAGCATGCGTCAAGCTGAAAGAACTGAGGAAAAAATTCAAGCCTCGAATTTCAGTACTGAAGGATTCTATGGGCGAAGTATTGAATGATGCAGAAAGCACCAAAGAAGATGGAAGGAAAAACTCACCCAGTGATCCCATGGAGCAGTCCCTTGTTTCAACAGTGTTTGGACAGAACAGATCCGGGGACTCCCCACCTCTAGCCTCAACCCACCTCTAACCTCCCCTTTAAGTGCAGTCTCTTCTTCGGGACAATCTTCTTAGCCATCCCCTAGTTCCAGGACCAGCTGAACACGTATTTGCTGCTACTGTTATTTTGCATGTGGTTAGCTCCAAATCCTTGATCAACTGTGAACTGTTAAATCTATCAGAATCAACTGTCTGGTCAACCTGCATTTGCAG
>NW_006408521.1:49771075-49779128 GCF_000296735.1 Chrysochloris asiatica
TCATCTGCAAGTGTGGGCGCTCCTGTGCACATGCCCTATCTTCCCGTCAGCCGGTAGCTCCACTCTCCTCTCGAGTCCTCTGTGGCCACGCCACTGACTCTGGGCCCAAGAGTCCCCAGGTCTCCTCACACTGCTTGCGCCCAGGTCCCCAACTGGGTCCACAGAAGTCCACCGACCGGGCTTCTTTTTTGATTACAATGATGTAGGCTTAGAAGGTGTGGGACACTTCTTCCTTAAGTTGGAGAAGGAGAAGCGTGAGGGTGCTGAGCGTCCCTTGACACTGGCAAGCCACACTCTCTTCCAGGACGTACAGAAGCTGAGTGGGGAAGAACCCTGAATGCCACGGAAGCCGCCCTGGCCCTGGAGAAGAACCTAAACTAGACTCTACTGGACCTGCACCCTGTGGGTGCTACCCACACAGACCCCCACCTCTGTCAACATTTCCTCAACGAGAAGGTGAAAATGATCAAGAAGAAGGCCACCATCTGACCAACCTCCACAGAGTGGACATTCTACAGGCTGGGCTGGGCGAACACTGGGCGAGTATCTCTTCGAAGAACAGCTAGGAGCCTGTGGAGTCCAGCAACCTGTGAGGGGCCTTTAGCCTTCCCCTGCCATCCTCGTCCTCAGACCTTCTGCCTGAACCTCGCCCTCCAGTCAAAGATAGCATCACCACCACCCTGGGGCCCCTCTCTGCCAAGACATGGACCAAATGAAAACAACAAAGCTTCCTTTAATAGCAAAAAGAAGAAGAAGAAGAAGAGGAGGAGGGAGGAAAAGGAGAAGAAAGGGGAAGGAATACACAGTTAAGGAACCAAAAAGAAACAATTGATGTTCAACTATTTTGAGAATTAGCACATGACCAAGAGCCAAAAGTACTGAAGGAAGAAGTCCAAGGTGCACTGAAGACATTGGCAAAGAACGGACTCCGGGAATTGATGGAATACAAATGGAAATCTTTCAACAAACTGATGCAGCACTGGAGGCACTCACTCATCTATGCTAAGAAATATGGAAGACAGCTAGCTGGCCTACTTATTGGAAGAGATCCATAGTTGTGCCCAATTCTGAAGGTTAGAAGTTCCAAGTCAGTCTTACTGAGCTGATATCAGGGTGTCTCAGAGTCTTGCTTCTGAGATTCTAGAGGGGATCCATTCTTTGCCTCGTCCAGTTTTTGTTGACTTCCAACATTCTTAGCTTTATGACCACATCACTCTAGTCTTCAAGGCTAGCACTTCAAATCCTTCTCTCTCTGTCTTCATATCACTCCCTCCGCTCTGCATGTGAAATCGCCCTCTGCCTCTCTAAGAATGTCATGGTGGCATCATCTGACCTTAACTTCCCAAGTAGGAAGGAGAACCAAGATCAGCAGCCCAAGGCTAAGTCCTATGTGATAGAGGTCTGACATGTCATCACCCGCCAACCTTTTTACCAATTCTGACACCAGTAGTCCCTTTCAAGGCACTTTCAACTTTTGTGTTGAGTTTGATCATTTGTTATAATGGCTTCACATAACTCACAGACAATACTCACAGTTATGGGATGTATTAAGGAAGTCATAGGTTACAATTCAGGTTCAGAAATGCTCAGACTTCTTCAATCAGAACAGCCTCTTCTCAGCCATGCTACAGGCAGACCTTTCTCTGGTCTTCAGGCACCCTGAGGAGTCTTTTGGTCCCCTTCCCCACCTGGCAACTGCCGTACTTAGGCAAGTGTTACAGAACTCTGTTGTTGTTGTTGTGAGAGGCCATCCAGTCAACTCTGACTCATCGCGACTCTATACACAACAGAATGAAACACTGCCTGGTCCGGCACCAACCTCACAATAGTTGTTAAGCTGGATCCCATTGCTACTGTCACTCTGCCAATCCATTTCCTTGGGGGTCTTCCTCTTTTTCTCCCACCCTCCATTTTACCTAGCATAAAGTCCTTCTCCAGGGACTAGTCCATCCTGATAATATGACTAAGTATAAAGACAAAGCTTCACTATCCTGGCTTCTAAGGAGCATTCTGGTTGTACTTCCTCCAACACAAATTTGTTTGTTCTTCTGGTAGTCCATCCATAGTATATTTTTAAAAAATGTTTTATTGTGAATTATGTGATAGTTTACATGGGAGAACATTAGTTTTACATTCATTCTATCATATAGTGTCTCATTGCCATGGTTACCATCCATAGTATTTTTAATATTTTTCTCCCACACCATAACTCAAATGCACCAATTCCTCTATGGTCTTCCATATTCACTGTGCACTTACTTTCACATGCATATGACACTATTGAAAGAAAATACCATGGCTTGGGTCAGGCACCCCTTATTCCTCAAACTGACGTATTTGCCCTTGAACACTTTAAAGCGATCCTGGGAAGCAGATTTGCCTATTGTAAATCGTTGAATTTCTTGACTGCTGCTTCCATGAGTGTTGACTGTGGATCCAAGCAAAATGAAGTCTTTGACATCTTCAATCTTTCCTCCATCTATTATGATGCTATTTATTGGTCTAGTTGTGAGGATTTTTGTTTTCTTGACATTGAGGTACAACCCATTCTGAAGGCTATGGCCTTTGATCAGTAAGTACTTTAAGTCCTCTTCACTTTCAGCAAACAAGGTTATATCATCTGCATTTTGAAGGATGTTAATGAGTCTTCTTCCAATCCTGATGCCATATTTTTCTTCAGCTTCTTGGATTATTTTTTCAGCATGCAGATATAATAAGTATGGTAAAAGAATACAACCGAGGCACACACATTTCCTGATTTTAATCTGTTCAGTATTCCCTTGTTCTGTTTGAATGGCTGCCTCTTGGTCTATGTACAGGTTTCTCATAAGCACAATTAGATGTTCTGGGATACCCATTTTTCGCAGCGTTGTCCATAGCTTGTCACGATCTACACAGTCGAAAGCCTTTGCATAGTCATTAAAGCACAGGTAAACATCAGCTGCTTTTGCTGCAACTGATTTTGAATTGTCTTTAGCAAAATTTTACTTGTGTGTGACATTAGTGATATTGTCCAGTGTTTTTCACATTCCCTTAGGTCACCTCTTTTAGGAATGGGAACAAATATGGATCTCTTCCAATCAGTTGGCCAGGGAGTTGCCTTCCAAATTTCTTGGCATAGTGAAGACCTCCAGCGCTATATCAGTTGGTTGAAAGATTTCAATTTGTATTCCATCAGTTGAAGCTGAGTTAGTTCTGCCAACAGTGCATGGAGGCACCTCACTCCATCAGCAAGTGTCCTGTCAGGAGATGCTCAGCTCTTTCTCTGTGTTTGTGAGGGTTCCTCTCTACTTTGAAATTGGCTTTATTTTAAAAGTAGCAGAATGGTAAATCCCCTCATTAGAGTGGGGAGTCCTGGTATGGTACTGTAGGATAAACATTAGACTGCTAACTGCAATGTTCAAACCCATCAGCTGCTCCGTGGAAACCCTATACAGGGTTTCTGTGATATGGAACGGACTCAACACACTTAACAACAACATATCCTTTACCTCATTTACATAGTCCCACCCAGTCATTTGGGAGTCCTGGTGTGGCTCTGTGGGTTAATGCACTGGACTGCAAAGTCAGTTTGAACTGCAAGGTCAGCCGTTCAAGCTCACCAGTCATTCGTTGGAAACCCTATGCAGGGTTGCTATGGGTTGGAACCAACTCGATGGCACTTAACAACAACACCCAGTCATTTGGTGACAATTATAAAGGACCATATTGAAGAATTTACTGAACCTCAGCCTTCCTCTTCCATCCAAGGACTAACTCGATCTGACTCTGCTTAGCTTCTGAGATCAGATAAGATCTCGCATGTTCAGGGTGGTAGGGCTTTAGACAGTGCAGTCTCCCTCTCACAAGTATATACGCAATTGCATTTAGGTCCACCTGGATAATCTCTTCATCTTAAAATATTTAATTCAATCGCAACTGCAAAGACACAGGTGTGCCTGACCCAAGCCATGGTATTTTCAATAGCTTCATATGCATGTGAAAGTTGGACAGTAAATAAGGAAGACAGTAGAAAAATTGATGCATTTGAGTTTTAGTCTTGGAGATGAATATTAAAAGTCCCACGGATTGCTAGAAGACCAAATACAGTGTAGGATCGGATTGGCACAGAGCAGCAACCATGGACACAAGCTTAACAGTTGTGAGGATGGCGCAGGACTGGGCAGTGTTTCATTTTGTTGTACATAAGGTTGCTCTGAGTTGGAACTGCCTCGACAGCACCTAACAAAAACAACAATAAAAAAGACACAAATCTTGAAAATCCCATGGACTGCCAGAAGAACAAATAAATTTGTGTTGGAAAGAGTGCAGCCAGAATGTTCCTTAGAAGCCAGGATGGCCAGACTTCATCTTTTACACTTTGGCCATCAGGAGGGACCAGTCCCTGGAGAAGGACATCATGCTAGGTAAAAGTGGAGGGTCCTCGAAAAAGAGGAATACCCTCCAGGAGATGGATTGACACAAGAGCAGCAGCAATGGCTTCAAAGTTAACAACAATTGTGAGGATGGTGTGGGACCGGGCAGTGTTTCATTCTGTTGTGTATACAGGGTCACTATGAGTTGGAACCGACCTGATGTCACTTAGTAACAACAACACTGGGTCAAGGGGTTGGCACATGATCGATGTCTTTGGGAATCATGAATCAGTCTACTGTAGGGACTTAGTATGCACTTTTACTGAAAGATCAGTTAAGCAATCTACAAGTCATCCAGTGACAGAGCTCGAAGGAGCTCTGGTAATGTAGTGCTTAAGCACTTGGCTGCAAACTGAAAAGCCAGTAGTTCCAACCCACCAGTGGCTTCATGGGAGACAAAACCCAGCAATCTGCTCCTATAAAGATTATAGTCTAGGGAATGCTATGGGGTCAGTTCTACTCTATCTTGTAGGGTCCCTATGAGTGAGAATCAAGTCCATGGCGCACAACAAATAACAACAAAGCTAGCAGCTTGGACTCCATTGAATTAATTTGTTTCTTTATGCCACTCAGGGTTGGGAAAAGATTTCTCAGTTTAGATCTTCAGAGAATGTTCGAAATGGATGATGCCTATTTCCTCCACTTTATTTCTCCCATTCTCAATGGTGTGTTTCCTGCCCTCCTTTAAGACCTCTCCCAGTCCAGTGTCTCCCACCCCTTTACTAACAATCCTAACTTCCCACGTGGGAACCTCCCTTTGTGTCCTGTGATCTCTGCACTCAGCCTTCAGCCTCATGCTACTGAGGTTAGTCCTCTATTGGCTCTGGAGTTGAGGAGCAAGCCTGGGTTCCTAGGAATTGGGGGAGTCTTGTGGTATAGTACCTTGCTTGCTTCCAGACAGTGCCTTGAGCAGGAATGGCTGCAAACAGGTTTTTCCTGAATCATTCAAGGACAAGCACATCCCGCCACAGTGAGTATTACATTGCTTCTTAAGATAACCCAGCCTAATCGTATACAGTGAAAACATTTTCCTCCTATTAATAGTACTTTTGGATTTACTCCTGGAAAATCTATAACCCTAGCATTATTGAATCAAAGGATTCTTCCTAGCTCTATTTTCACTAGAAGGGCTCTACATTGACTGGGAATAGCTCTGAGTCATCAGGGATGAATGGTGTCATCCTTGAACATACTATTTCCAGTCTCTAAATTTATCCCCTGGTAGAAGCAAGTGAGTGAGTTTGTGTGTGTATGTGTAAGTGTTTTCACCAGGGCTTCAAACCTGTTCTTCCCAGTTCAGGCATGGCCAATGAAGTGAATTGGAATGGACCTAAATTTGTAAAATGTGGGTGGTTTGGAATGGCAACTGGAATGGGAAAAATGACAGGTTAACACCCTGCTAGAAACTTAATCTCCCTCTTAGGAAACAACCAAAGCAAACATCTTGATTAGCAGAGTCAGAAACAGTGGCGCCCCATTCCAAGATGGCGGCCAACCGCTCGGCTTTGACATGTGTTGCTTGCTCTCCACAGGCCTGACAATAGTCCAATCTCCCACATCAGGTTTCTGAAAGGCTTCACTACTCCTCTTCTGAGTCTTCCATTCCAGGGCTTTGACCTGTAACTTTTCCTGTTCTGTTTATCATTCAGCTGCACCCCAATTTTCTAAAACTTGAATCTGTTCCAGTTTCTCTTAGTTGATCACAATTGAACCAGTTTGAATCAGTTCAAAGCCCTGGTTTTCACTCTGATACATGATTGTTGGAGTCCTGGTGTGGTGCTGTAGGAAAAGCACTGGACTGCTAACCACAAAGTTCAAGCCCACCAGCCGTTCCTTGGAAATCCTATACAGTGTTGCTATGAGTTGGAACCGACTCTACAGCATTTAATAACAACAACATGATTGTTAGAGTCATGGTGTGGCACTGTAGGATAAGCACTGGACCACAAGGTCAGTGTGAACTGCAAGGCTGGGGGTTCAGACCCACCAGCCGCTCCTCATAAATCCTATACGGGGTTGCAATTAGTTGGAACTGATTTAAGGCACTTAACAACAACAACAACAACAACAACACGTGATTGTTAGTGGATTAGCTAACTGGTGGGAGGAGACAAAGGTATACCTTAGAAGAGATTAGAAAAGAGGGGAGGGAGAAAATGACATAAAAGAGTGATCTAAGCGGGAAAGACAAATCAAGAGAAGACAAAAAGCACACGCAAAATTCTCTTGGAATGTATTCTTAGAAGCATAGCACAAATGGTTCTTTTATGGTAATATTGGGAGCAAAGTATATGGGGCAGAACTTAAAAAATATGGTGGATCCTCTTTAAGCAGACAAGTACCAAAAAAAAAAAAAAAAGAAGACAAGTACAGACTAATGAATACAGAATTAGGTACAGAGCTTTTGATAAAATAGAAATGTTCTGAAGCTTAAACTTTATTAGCTGCAGGGGAAATTCATCTATCATTGGGAATTAAGGCCAATATCCACTTTATGGTTACATAATACTAGTATGGAGTCCTGGTGTGGTGCTGTGGCATAAAGCACTGGACTGCAAGGTTGGTATGAACCACAAGGTCAGTAGTTCAAACTCACCAGCTGCTCCTTGGTAACCCTATACAGGGCCGCTATGAGTCTGAACCAACTCAATGACACTTAATAATAACAATGTTGTTGTTGTTGTGAAGTGCTGTCGAGTCAATTCCAACCCATGGCGATCCAGTATAGGGTTTCCGAGGAGCAGCTGGTGAGCTTGAACCGCCAACCTTGCACTTCAAACGGCTTTGCAGGCTGGCACATTAACCCACAGCGCCACACCAGGACTCCAAAATAATAGGAACAATAATTACAATACTAGTCTCTATATTCTTCCTATTTCTCAAAGATGGGAGCTAAAAACATTGAAATACACAGACACACATTTTTGAAACACATATATTTAGAAATGTTAATAGATCTATAGGTATAAAACTTTACACATAAAGTAAGTATATATTTTTTGTTATAAAAATAACATTTCTAGTCTTTGTTGTTGCTAAGTGCCTTTGAGTTGGTTCCAACTCATCGTGACCCTATGTTGGGTTTCCAAGGTGCAGCTCTTGAGTTTGAACTGCCGACCTTGTGGTTCAAACTGAACTTGCGGTCCAGTGCTTTATCCCACAGCACCACATCAGGACTCTATTCTATAGCACTTTATAATTAAGGATGTCCTTTCAAAGAGTTTGCATCTTTGCATCATTTAGTCCTGACAAGAACCCTATAAAGAAATTGGCTGCAACCTGTCTCCCGGTCTCACACCCTCAGGCCAGTCTGAGACCAACCTTGGTCCACATGCATCTTCTTTTTCACTGTTCTGGGCACGTTGGTCACATGGTCTTCAGTGCCCTGAGTGCCATGTCAGGCATGTGGTTGGAGCTGATCATGAAATTCATTGTTCCATTGGTCATGGGAGGGGGGGGGGTATCATCACCATCTACAACCTGGTGTGACTGTTCTCATCGTCAACTCCCTGAATGAGGAGGTCACCTTCTAACTCTACAAGAGATTCCTTCAACTGGGTGCAGGCCTGAATGTTTGTTGTTGTTGTTAGATGCCATCGAGTCAGTACTGACTCATAGCGACCTTATGCAGAGCAGAA
>NW_006408521.1:49780584-49806327 GCF_000296735.1 Chrysochloris asiatica
AAAGTTGAGGTTTGAATTTTTTCTTCAGTTCCCCCAGCTTGAGAAATGCTGATTGTGTTCTTCCCTTTTGGTTTTCTGATTCCAGATCTTTGCACATTTTGTTGTAATAAGGCCTGAATGTTGTTGTTAAGTGCCGTTGAGTTGATTCTGACCCATAGCGATCTTGTTTAGGGCTTACAAGGAGCAGCTGCTGAACTTGAACCACCGACCTTGCAGTTTAAACGTCTTTGCATCTGACACATTAGCCCACAGCACCACGTAGGCCTGATTTAATTTCATTTCATTGGCCTTGTGGGGCTCAGCAGTTCCAGCTCTTGTTGGACCTCTGAGGTCTCATCGTGGCTCTCATCCTCTCCTTGCCCAGGTACCATCAACTGTAAAGTCTGAGAAAAGGGAAGAAAAAAATCACTGCCATAGGAGAAACAGACCTTGGAGGGTTGGTAGATTTGCCTGGTTGATAGGGGAGGTGGATGGAGACTCAGGGCTTGAGGCTTGCCAGTGTTGACGGAGTGAACAGAATTTTGCTTACCAAGGCCCAGGGTGGCGGTGAGGGGAGGAAAACCAGACAGCACAGCTCTTGTGGACTGCCTGCCTCTCACTGCCCATCCTTCTTACCTGTCTCCCACCATCCCCCAAGGATTTCTCAGCTCCGAGCTCCACAGGAAGGACAATAAGTAATTTGCTCCAAACATCCGGGTCAGCAGAAAACAAGGGACTGATGACAGTTTGGGGAATTACTTTAGTGCTTGGTCATCTGTGCCCGTGGATCCCAGTTCCCCCAAAGCTTTCTGTCCATCTCTGAACCAAAGATCCTCAAGTTTTAGTCACAAATCACAAAGCCCAAAAGCCTAGACTGAAGCCAGCAGGTCTTGAATGTATGGCCCCAGACAAAAACGCTTAGAGGACACATTTTTCCACATTTAAAATGAAGAGAGTTTTATTGATTCCCAAGGGGTGAGATAACCCTCATGCTGAAGTTGGGGGAATATTCAAACCAAACTCACTGCCTTCGAGTGGATTCCAACTTACAGTGACCCCGTAGAGGGTTTCTGAGGCTGTAAACCTTTACAGGAGTTGGTAACTTCATCTCTCTCCAGCAGAGCGATGGATGGGTTTAAGCTGCCAACCTGATGGTTAGCAGTCCAGTGTTTATACCTCTTGTCCCAGTGTTCCCAGCCTTTCCACTTCTCCGCAGCTAGAATTTTCTGGCTTCACTTTGTGCCATTCTTGTCCTCTCTCCACTCCAAGGATGAACAGACTTCCTGGGGGAAACAGTGAGCCTTAAGTGTTTTCATTTGATTTCACAACAAAGTGTTGAAAACGAGGAAGGAGGCTGGATAGAGAAAGCATTGTAGAATTTTGAAAGGGGCTGCCTGAGTGGTATATGAGGGTAATGGTGAAAAGAAGAAAAGAGAAATGAGATTTTTAAACAGAGGATTTCATAGTATTTGAGAAATATACACAAAAGCCTTGATTTAATTATTAAAAATCATGAAAATTATTTTTAATTATACAGCATGTTTCCTGTTTTCTTTTTAAATTGACTTATTTTTAACCTCAATACTGCCTGGTCTGAACCCCTTGGGTTGTAGCTTTCTAAGCATTATAGCTGCAATTTAGAAGCTCTACTTGATTAAATTGGAGAATGAAAATGAGAAAAACCACGAGATGCACTGTTGGGGCAACTTAAGTGTTGTTGATGTTAAGTGACATGGAGTCTGTTCTGACTCATAGCAACCCTGTACAGGGTTTCCAAGGAGTGACTGGTGGGTTTGAACTGCTGACCTTGCAGTCCAGTTAGCAGTCCATTGTTTATCCTACAGTGACACACCAGAACTTCATAACTTAAAAGTTGGTGTTTACTATTTTTGAGAAATAGCAATATGGAAGTAGTCCTTGAATTCGGCAATGAGACTGAGGGCTACATTTTGAAAATGCATTTGCCACATCTGCAGCAGGTCTCTGGCCTAGTTGAAAATGCCATCGTGAGAACTTGGCAAATCACATTTCACTTTTTGCTCTCTCGACTTATGAACTGCTTCTACCCAACACCCCTCTGCTGATCCAATCATGAGCTATAGGATCCCCACAATACTCCCTCCCCCGAGGCCCCCTTCACTGTGGCTTAATCAAAGAATTGCTGCAAAACTGAGGCAGAGAATAGAGTCATATTAGGAAAACTAGAATCCTATGTTCCCTTGTCACTGAGTAAATGGTGACACACTGTAAGATGTTATTGTTTTTCTTTAACCAGGAGAAGAAACAATTTCAACATCTACCAGGCAACTTTTCCAAGGCTGTACCAAGTTTCTTCAGGGTTCTTTTCCCCTGTTCTTTTCTAGTGCAGTACCAAGCATGCGATTGAAAAAGCCCTAATGTGACTATCTAACAAAGAGCATTTCTGACCATTGCTACTGATTTGTGATGGGACAGGTCCTGACAAGCTACCAGTCTGAGACTTAGGAGCAGCAGAAAGAAAGAACTAACCAGAGCTATTGCTTTAACTTGGAAAAGGTGGTAAACAAAAGATGCATTTCTTTATCCTCCATTTAAATGCATGTGGCGCTGTGGGCCAATTCGCTGACTGCAAAGTCAGTTTGAACTGCAAGGTCGGTGGTTCAAGCTCACCAACCACTCCCTGGAAACCCTATACAGGGTCGCTATGGGTCGGAACCAACTTGATGGCACTTAACAACAACAACAGCATGAAAAGATGGTGTATGTGCTTAACTGTAGCTTGCTTTGACAGCATTTAAGGTGTTATGAAAAAAAAGGCCAAAAGTATTAAGCAGTGAAAGGGACAGACATGTATACAACCAACCATGTTCACTGCAGCTCTGTTCACAGTAGCAAAAAGGTGGAAACAACCTAAATGGACTTCAGCAGATGAATGGGTAAACAAAATGGGTTATAGACATACAATGGGGGAGCACACTGGCTCTGTAGGATAATCACTGGACTGGTAATCACAGTGTTAGTGGTTCAAGCCCACCAGCTGCTCCATAGGAGAAAGATGAGAATTTCTGCTCCCACAAAGATTTATAGCCTCAGAAACCCAATACATGGTCGCTATGAGTCAGAATTGACTTGACGGCACTAAACAACATACAATGGGATACTTGTTTTTGTTGTTAGGTGCCATGAAGTCGGTACCAACTCACAGTAACCCTGTATAGGGCGTCAGAGGAGCAGCTGGTGGGTTTGAACCGCCATCCTAAAGGATAGCATTCCAGTGTTTATCCAGAGTCACAATATGATAAGAATAGATAAATATATAGAGACCAAATGTATAGAGTTTAGTGCTGCAGGAAAATACACTGGATCACAAGGTTTGTTTGAGCCACAAGGTCAACAGTTTAAACCCATCAGCCACTCCTTGGAAGCCCTGTACAGGATTACTATGAGTTGGAATGGACTCGATGGTACTTAACAACAACAGTAATGGGCAGAAGTGGGTGGTGGGTTTAAGAAAGGACCCATGCTCTGAGAGATAGAGCTGATGATGGGAACCTGGCATTGCTGAAGGGTAATGGTTATACAATTTGACTCATGTAACTGAGTTCACGAAGTTGCACACCAAAAAGGATGAAATAGAAAACATTGTGTTATATATTCAAAGAGGCTCCCACTGTTGATACTGCACAGGCACAACTGAGCACTTCTAGATTCAAAGGTTTAGGGTTATAGATTCATGAGACTGTCCAGTTAATTGGACTAATACTGGTTTTCAGAGTTTCTGATCTACCTCCTAGTTAAGTGAGTAGTATCTGGGGTCTTTAAGTCTTGTCTCTGTTTGCTTGGAGGCGAGGAAGGAGACTTAGAAATCAGAGATGGAACTAGACTGTGGGTCTAACTGCTTCTCTGAACAACTACCTCCTATGCCTTAAGATCAGAAGACCTGGATGGAGCATGGCTACCATTACTGAATGTTTTGATCAAGGATTCAATAGCTGAATACTGATCAAAAGGGGGAAAATATGGAACATAGTATCAAAGTCTTATGGAACCCAGACATACTAGGTTCACTGAGACTGGAGGAATGCCTGGGTTTATTGCCCTGAAAAAATCTTTAAGCCTTGAACCCAAACTATCCCCTGAAGTCATCTCAAAAGAGCCAACAGTTTGAACTAAATTAGGAAAAAAAGGTAACCCTGAACCATTGACCTCTTCTAAAGAATTATCTATGTGAGATTAAATGGATAATAGTAACCCTAAAGAATAGATGAGCAGTAAGTCTAAACCGGTGATTGTGAATGATATGAGTAGAGATAGTAAGAATAGTAACACACTGTGAGGAATGTAACCACTGCCATTGAAGTGTACATGCAGAAACTGTGGAATGGGTGTATATTCTGCTGTGTATATTTATACCCAAAATAAAGGAAATTAAAATAATAATGCATTGGAAATTCCTTGGACTTCTAGTTTACCAAAGCAAAGCTTCTATTGTTGTTATTGTTGTTAAGTGCCATCGATTCGGTTCTGACCCATAGCAACCCTGTATCGGGTTTCTGAGGAGCAGTTAGTGAGCTGGACCTGCCAACCTTACAGTTGAAACGACTTTTCAGTCTGGCACATTAACCCACAGTGCCACACCAGGACTCCTAAACAAAGCTTCTAAAGCCTTTAAATAAATTACAATATTTCTTAAAGAGGAGGAATGAGTTTTGCACACATGCACACACAATCTTTTACTAGTGTCTTTTAAATTTAAAGCATTAAAAGGTTGAAATTGTATATGATTGTAAAGTGGAAAGCAAAAGGCTCTATCTCTCAGAGCATGGGTCCTTTCTTAAACCCTCCACCCACTTCTGCCCATTACTGTTGTTGTTAAGTACCAATGAGTTAGTTCCAACTCATAGTGACCCTGTATAGGGCTTCCAAGGAGCAGTTGGTGGGTTTCAACTATTGACCTTGTGGCTCGAACAAACCTTGTGATCCAGTGCATTTTCCTGCAGTGCCAAACTCTGTATATTTGGTATCTATATATTTATCTGGAGTCCTGGTGTGGTGCTATGCGTTAATGCGTCAGATTACAAAGTCATTTGAACTGCAAGATTGGCGGTTCAAGCTCACCAGCCACTCCTTGGAAACCCTATGCAAGGTTGCTATGGGTCAGAACTGACTCGATGGCACTTAACAAAAATAATATATTTATTTATTCTTATCATATCTTCCTTCCTGTATTCTCTATTCCCTTGACTGCCAAACTCCAATCTCTATTTCTCAGCAATAACCAACAGTTTCTTGTGTTTTGTTCCAGAATGTTCTTTTTTTATTATTATTTTTTTCAACTTTTTATTGTGAATTGAGTGGCGGTTTACAGAACAGATCATCAGTCCCACATGCAACAAGTTATATGTTATACACTTCGTGTCATTACAATGATTGCAATCCATTCCCTGAACCATCAGTTAACAGTATTTACTTCTATTCATTGTTTTCCCTGCCCTCTCCTGCCCTGTAACCACCATAGAATATTTCATTTAGCAAGAAAATCTTTTCTTCTTTTTACAACAGTGGTTTCATGTAATATTTGTCCTTTTGTGATTGACTGATTTCAATCAGCATATCCATGGCACATAACAACAACAACATCCTCCAGGTTCATCCATGTTGTGAGGTGTTTTGCAGATGCATCATTATTCCAGAACGTTCTTATAAAAAATATCTCTCCCCTTCTCCCTTAAAAAATTCCAAATGGGATATTATAAAATACTATTCTGCAACTGGAACTTTATAAATTTAGCAGTGTATCTTAGACATACCTTTTAAATTAACTTATTTAGAACTCTTTAATTAAAAAAAAAAAAAAGAATGTGTTGGCTCTTTGGGATAAGCACTGGACTGCAAACCACAAGGTCAGCGGATCGAGTCAGCTGCTCTGTGGGAGAAAAATGAGGCTGTTTGCTCCCACAGAGAGGTACAGGGGTCACTAGGATTCGGGACTGACTCGAGCTCAACAACACTTTTTTTTGTGTGTTAAACTGTCCTCTTTTTCAAATTGAGAAAGTAATGCATAACAGAAAGGAAGTAAAAGACAGCTGGTTTTAGACAAATATGAAATTACCACTGTAAAAGGATAATTATCTTCCCTCTGCAAGGAGAAAAGAGAAGATGCGATGTAGAAAACACATTTTCTCAAGTACACAAACACAAGAAAGAATTATGCTAGTAGGTTTAAGGTCTAACTTAGGTATTCAATGATTTTACGGGTCCATACAATTAAAAATGCTCCCGTAAAGATTTACAGCCTCGGAAACCCTGTACAGGGTCTCTATGAGTCGGAGCTGACTCCACGGCACATAACAACAACAACAACAATTAAAAAAGTGTACTTAGTAGCCCTCAAAGGATAGGTATGAACGAGAGAGTTGGTTTTCTATGCTGAAGGAAGTGACCAATAAATGGTGGTGGTGGAGAAGGTTCTAATTCATCGTGACCCTGCCTAGGGTTTTCGAGGCTGTAAGTCTTTACAGCAGCATCTTTCTCCAGAGGAACGTCTGGTAGTTTCTTACTGCTGACCTCGAGGTTAGTGGCCCAACGTAACCACTATACTACCAGAGCTCCTTAGACCAATAAGACAGTCTTCTCAAGAGGGCTTTTCCCTTTTGTCTTATCCTGTTTTTCAAATGAACAATTTTATTCATATCAAAGTTCTCTAAAATGGTCATTACAATTTCCAGTCGTCTTTGATGAAACTACTTAGAATAAAAAACAAGTTCAGTAGCAGATAAACCCATGACAAGTTGGCTGACAACTGGTCCAATGTCAAAATAAGGTTTGTGAATGTAAAGGCAGGCTGCCCTGACTGACTATTGGACTGAGAAATGTGTAGACTTCTAACCGGTGGATATATATATATGAAGGGGCTTAAGAAGTTTTCCACAAACTTTTTTTGTGGTTGTTTTTAGCTTTTTATTGTGAATTGAGTGAAGGTTTACAGAGCAGATCATCAGTTTCACATTCAACAAATTATACACTTTGCTTCATTACAACGATTGCAATCCCCTCCATGTACCAATAGTTAACAGTGTTTACTTCTATTTACTTTAACTCTGTGTCTTCCGCTGCCTTGTCTTTCCTCTGCCAACCTCCCTCTTGTGTATTTCCTGCCTCCTCACACATGTTAACATGTCTAACCTCATTGTTGTTTTCAAGTTGAGTTGGTTCCGACACCTAGCAACCCTGTATAGAGTTTCCGAGGATCAGCTGGTAAGTTTGAACCACTGACCTTTCAGTCCAGTGCATTATCCTGCAGGACTCCTAGCCCATGAATAATTTTCCTTTCCTCTACTCCCATAACCATCATAGAATGTGTCTTGAAAGAAACATCCAGGAACTTTTTGAAGTTCCCTCGTATATTAAAAAAACCTCTCTCCAGAGAGAGAGAGGGGCTATGTGCTGATGACCAGCGTGCAGGTTTGTAGTGTATACCCTTTGGTTGGTTGATGATGCATGGAGGGGATTGTAACCATGGCAATGAAATGATATACATTAGAATGAATGTAAAACTAATGTTCTCCCATGTAAACTATCACCTAATTCACAATAAAGCATTTTTAAAAAACCTCTCATATACATATAAGACTGAGAAAAGTACACATAGATAAACAACAAACAAGACTGTGGGCTAACAGAAGATGTTAAAAGTAAAATTTCATCAGAGGACACTAAAGTCTAATCAGAACCCCAAAATCCTGGAGACAAATAATAAACCTGACACTGAAGGGTCAAAGAGATCAGTTTAGATTCAGCCCCCAATCCACACAATCAGGGACAGAGAGACCTCAAGAGGTGAGATTCAAGGGGTCTCCAATGGGCACGTTATTAGCAAGTTAAGGGACCTAGTTCACAGCAGAGAGTCCATAGGAAGCCAGGGTGGACAATTTTATCACATAGTGGGCACAGTCAGCTGAGCTAGCTGAGACACTTTATATAGGTTGACTATGTGGACACAGTTTCTCACATTCATCGATTTTAGGGCTGGAAGAACCCTTAGCGATCATCTTTTAGTAAATAAAAAAACTGAAATGAAAAGAACTAAGTGACTTGACTGATTGAGGCTAACTCCCTAGTTGCTGTTGCTTCTGACTCATAGCGATCCTGTGTAGGGTTTCTGAGGTTTTAAATATTCTTGGGAGCAGAAAGCCTCATCTTTCTCCAACGAAGTGGTTGGTGGGCTTGAAACACGAATCTTGTGGTTTGTAGTCAAGGTACTTATTGTATGGAGCCACTGTGCTCCCTAACTCCCTAGTGACTCACTTAACTTATTATGAAATGGCCGTACATGTAAAAATATATATGTTGTTGTTGTTAAGAACCATTGAGTCGGTTCTGACCCATAGCGACCCTGTATAGGGTTTCTGAGGAGTAGCTGGTGGGTTTGAACTACCAACCTTGTGGTTTGCAGTTCAATGCTGATCCTACAGTGCCATACAATATGTATAATGGTCATCCATGTTTGAAAAATAAGACATCATTATATTAAACTTTCCATTATAATCTAAGTGACACCAGAACAGGAGGGCCTTGAACTAGGAAAATCCGGAAGATGGTTACAAAGGTGGGCAGGCAGTTCTAGGCCAAGGATGGGGAAGCTAGCCAGGAAAGTGGAAGAGTTGCAGGGTCAGGAGCTACAGGTAGACAGCAAACACGGTCCAAAGGTGAGGAAGTTCAGAGCAGTAGCATGGCAAGCTGTTGTGGCAGATGGGAGACATGATGTCATCTGTCAGGGACAGAGAATGTTTACTCTTTTCATTCATTCTGATCAGCCAGGCCAGAGCTCTGCCTGCCCCAAAGCTGAGCCTGTGTTCAGAACCTGAGGGAGGGAGGGAGCGAGCAATGTGCACTTGTTCAGTAGATTATAGAAGTATCTTTCCTCTTCGAAAGACTCTGCCTGTTAACTCTAGATTTATAGGTAACCAGATTGCAAAGCCGTTTGAACTGCAAGGTTGGCAGTTCAAGATCACCACTTGCTCCTCAGAAACCCTATACAGGGTTGCTATGGGTCGGAACCAACTCGACGGCACTTAACAACAAAACTTGGTAGCGTAGTGGTTACAAATTGGGCTGCTAATCTCAAGGACAGCAATTTGAAACCACCAGCTGTTCCATGTTAGAAAGATGAGGATTTCTGCTCCCGTAAAGATTTACAGCCTTGGAAACCCTATACAGGGTCACTATGGGTCGGCATCGACTCCACGGCACAGCACCACCACCACCCGCCCCTTACAGTCCTGGTGTGGCACTGCAGGATAATGTACTGGACCACAAGGTTCGTTTGAACTACATGGTCAGCATCGAGTCACTCCCTCGGAAATCCTATACAGGGTCGCTATGGGTTGGATCTGACTCGACAGCACTTAACAACAACAAGCCCCTTACAGTGGTATTTATCACTTAATAACTTTTTGTTTTCTGCTTAGTATCTGTCAAATAGGTTTTTCTAATTAATTTTATTGGTTAGGATACATTTTTTCCCCCTAATTAGTTTTGTGGTTCTCAAGCCTGACTGCACATTAAAATCATCTGGGGAGTTCAGGGAAAAATATTAATGCCAAAGCTCCACCTCAGAGATTCTTATTCTTTAATTGGGCATTGTAGAGTAAGCACTAGACTGCTAACTGCAAGGATGGCAGTTCAAACCCATCTGCTGGTCTCAGAAACCCTAAACAGAGTTGCTATGGATTGGAACTGACTTCATGGAATACAACAACAACAACAACAGGTCCAACACTTGGCAGAATTGAAAAGCTGTTCAGGTAATTCTAATTTCTAGCCAGGGCTGAGAACCACTGATTGGAAACACCTGGCACATTTTCAACCCGCGAATCAGTTGTTTAAAAACAGCTGTTGTTTAAAGTGTCCTCAAGTCAGTTCTGACCCACAGTGACCCTGTATAGGATTTCTGAGGCGCGGCTGGTGAGTTTAAACCACAGACCTTGAGGTTCAAATCAACTTTACAGTCTAGCACACTAACCCACAGGGCCACACCAAGATTCCTTAAAAACAGTTACAAAAGCATTATTTTCTTCACATTAAAAAGTAATGAAATAATTTGCAGAGCATACTGTCTTTGTGGACTTTCTCATCATCTACTCGGTTTTCTTAAGGAAAGTCAACATATGGCTTAATTCAACAATAAATCTGAAACCGATGTTTTCAAGGAAGTTTTTTTAATTATCTTGTCTCCATTATCTTCTTTGCTCAAATCATGCCACAAGATATGATAGAGTAATCAGCTCTCTTGACCCTTCTATTGAGTAAATAGCCCAAAGGGCTTGGTCTTTAGAAAAGATTTTGCGACATTTTTTCATCATGAACCTTTCTATTCTATGAAAATTCAAAGGAGCAATCAGTGAAGGATGAAGCTATTCCTTTCTCCTTTCCCCTTCTCCCAAAATAAACAAACCAAACAAAACCCATTGCTATCAAGTGGGGTCCAGCTTTTGATGAGGATACAGGGCAGAACAGAACTGCACACAAGGTTTGTACGGTTGTCAGTCTTTAAGGAAGCAGATTGTTTCATCTTTGTCCCACAGAGCGGCTGGTGGGTTCACACTGAATTAGCAGTCTAGTGCTTAACCACTGTGCTATCAGGGGCTTCTCTCTGTTATAATTGTTGTTGTTAACTGCCATCGAGTTAATTCCTATTCATAGCGACCCTGTACAGGGATTCCAAAGAGCAACTGGTGAGTTTGAACTGCTGACCTCATGGGTTCACAGTCCAGTGATGATCTTACAACGCCACACCAGGAGTCCCTGTTATTAGGAGTGTGGCTCTCTTTCCTGCTTTTGGGACCTCTGCTAACCACGTTGGAAAGCGTACAGAGGGTCGCTTTAAGTCAGAATTGACTCCATGGCACTTAACAACAACAATCTCATCTGAGCAGAAGGTTAAAAATACCCCCCTCCTTTTCTTATCAATTTGCTTTCTAAGGCATTAAATGGAGTCCTGGTGTAGCATTGTAGGAAAAGCACTGGACTGCTAACTGCAAGGTCATCTGTTCAAACCTACCAGCTGCTCCTTGGAAACAGTATACAGGGTCTCGATGAGTCTGAACTGACTTGATGGCATTAGATAAGGAAGGAAATAGAAGACTCTCTGTTTTATCGAACTGGTTGTGTAGGTGCAACCATCACCTGAGACCAAGAGACTTTCTTAAGATCTCAGTTAGATAGGAGATATGCCTGGAACTCACAGGTTTGACTCCCAAGCCCCATTCTGTTCAAAATACAGTAGGGCCTTTCAAGTGAGATTTGGTTCAAAAATGCTAGACAGGGCTTCCTTTTCCCACAAGGCCTGTGGTGCCAAGCGCTTTAAACTGAAAGGTGGTTCGGACCCACCCAGAGGAGCCTGCTTGCTGAAAGGTCAACTCTGCACCCAGGTCGCCATGAGTCGAAATGAACTAGTTGGCAACTAGCAACAGTATAACCCATCGACTTCGTTCTTTAGTTTCTTTTATGAAGTCCGCCCAGACTCATCCTGAACCCAGGCCACACGGCTCCCTACTTGCTACCTTCCCTATCTATTTAGGGCCCTGTGCTGCTAATCGAACGCATTTTCTAACGTTACATGCATTTTCTAACGTTACATGCATTTTCTAACGTTACATGCTTCTCCTTGATGTGCATTTACTGAATGCTTGCTGTTGTCAAACCTCACAAGGTGATTCTAAACAGAAGATGCCTAGGCTCTGCTGTTGGATCCCGAAGACAGCTCTGGGCAGGGGGGCAGAATGGCCTTCCTTTTCTCAGCGCTGATTAAAGAAGTATCATGACAGCATAGGTGTGGGAAGCCCCACGAGTGGATTTCTGCCCCCAAGATCGCACCCGAGAAAGGCAGCTAGTGGTTCAGCCACCAGCGGAAAGGCAGGCTGTGCAGGGGAGGAACCGGGGGGAGCAGCGGGGGAGGAAGGGGGGAGGAGTGGAGAAAGAGGGGGAGCGAGAGGAAGTCGAGTGGGGTGTGTGGGGGGAGGGGAAGAACGAGGAGGAGAAGGGAGGGGTGAATAGGAGAGACACGAGGAGAAAGAGCGGGGCGTGGAGGGGGTAGAAGGAGGAGGAGAGTAAGGAGGAGAAAGGGAGGGAAGAGAAGAGTCGGGGGGAGGAGCCACGAGAGGGGAGGAGCTAGACGAGGGACGGAGCCGGGAGGGGCGGGGCCGGGAGGAGGTCTTCGCCGAGGTCGCAGCCCGGGTGCGTCCTCCTCCGGAGTCCGGCGGGCGAGCGGTCTCTCAGCCTCTGCTCCTCGGCACTGTTCCTCCTGGACGAGCCCGAGGCGTCGGCTCTGGCTGCCCTGGCCGACGAGGACGCCCCGTGCGCCCCCCGCGGGCCGCCGCCGCCGGGAGCCGGAGACCGCGGCGACGCGAACGCGTCTGGGCCGCCGCCGCCCGCAGTGCCGGGGGCCGGCATGGAGCTCTTCCAAGCCAAGGACCACTACATCCTGCAGCAGGGCGAGCGCGCGCTGTGGTGCAGCCGGCGGGACGGCGGCCTCCAGCTCCGGCCCGGTGAGCCGGGGAGGGGGCGCGGCCGGGCCTGGGCGGGCGGCCCGCGGGGAGGCCGAGCGCTGGGCGCGAGCTGTCAGGCTTCCTGACGGGAGGGAGGTGGCCTTGCCCTCGGGCCTCGCGTCCTCCCCACCCGCCCTGGGCAGCGGGGAAGAACGGACGCGCCCCCCTACCTGCTTCCTGAGAAGGTGCCCGGAGACGCGCAGGGTCAGAGGACCCCGAGGCTGCGGCCGGAGTGGTCTCTTCCACCAGAAAGTTGGGACAAGGCGCGTTGGTGTCAGGCCGCTCGCTCCAAGCCGAAGGGGCGGGTGTTGCTCTTCATGCGTCAGTTTCTGGGTTCGAATTCCGATTTCAGGCCGAGATCATTGCCCCTGTCCAGAGAAACGTCCGGAGAGACGTACTCCCTGCTGACATCGATGTGTCTTTGGTCCCTCATCATTTAAGGGGTGACTTTCTTGTGGCTACCTCGAAAGACCCGATGGAAGGCAGATTTTCTTTTGACTTGAAGATTATAGTTAAGTTGTATTGTGATATTCTAATTTTAATATTTTTTGTGCGACTCGATTTTGTGCAGTACAGAATGTATGGTGGGTTGATGTTTGGGTGTCGTTTAAACTTGCTAAATGACTGTGAGGTAAGATACTGAAATCTACAAACATTTGTTCTAAGAAAGTTTGCTTATGGGACTGAGTGAAACAGACCCATCCCTGCTTTCCTCTTTGAAAGGATTTTGCCATTTTTAGGAACCCTGGTGGTGCAGTGGGTAAGCACTCAGCTGCTAACTCAACAGTTTGCGGTTCGAACCCACCAGCAGTTCTGAGGGAGAAAGATGTGGCAATATTCTGTAAAGATTTAAAGCCTTGGAAACTCTCTGGGGCAGTTCTGCTTATTCTGTCTTGTTGTTGTTGTTGTGAAGTGCCGTCGAGTCGATTCCGACCCATAGTGACCCTGTATAGGGTTTCCAAGGAGCAGCTGGTGAGCTTGAACTGCCGACCTTGCAGTTCAAACGGCTTTGCAGTCTGGCATATTAACCCACAGAGCCCATCTTACAGGGACCTAAGTGGAAATCTAATTGATGGGTATGGGTTTCTCTCTCTCTCTCTCTCTTTTTTTTTAAATCACCTCAGATAATTTTAGGTTTATGAAAACATAATTCTTGAAAAAAATAGAGCGTCTCAAATTTCCTTGTAATTTTTGTTTGTAATCTAGACAAAATAATGATCCCATGGTGTAAATTTAAGTGTAAAAGGTCTAAATGAGCTTTTCATGTCATAACAGTTCAAGGATCAGTCCCCTTAATGAGTTGTTCACACATCTTCACAACCACCTTGCCAAGCAAGTGATGGTATCCTGTTTATGAGATGAGGAGGATGGGAGAGTTACGGTTATTTGATGGTGATCACAGAGAGTGAGGTTGGGGCAGTCTGAAGCCCCAGAACACTTTCTGGCAGCCCCTACCATTTGAGACCTGTTAGTTGCTATGCTAGAACAGTGAAGGAGAACTTTATTTTTCTAGGCTTTGGTTTTTTTTTTTTTAACTTCTTATTGTGTATTGAGTGAAGGTTTACAGACTAGCTCATCAGTTTTACATTCAACAAATCAGACACTTTGCTTCATTACAATGACTATACTCCCCACTGTGTACGGTCAGTTAATAGTATTTACCTCTATTCACTTTAACTCTTTCTTGCATTCCTCCCTGTATCTTCCACTACCTTCGTATTCCCCTGCCAACTTCTCTCTTGTTGTTTATTGCCTTCCCTGTCACCCATGTTAATATGTGTGGCTGTATTTTCATTTTATTTCTTCTATGCAGAATGGAGGGAGTATGGTAGCTCTATACAATAAGCGCTGGACTGCGAACCAGAAGTCGGTGGTTTGAGCCTACCAGCTGCTTTGCGGAAGGAAGATGAGACTTTAATCTCCTGTAAAGATTTGCAGTCCTGGAAACCCTATTGCAGCCTTGGATCTAACTTGACAGCCCTTAAAAGCAGCATTCAGAATGGAAGAAGTTCTGGTGGTGTAGTGGTTTAACTGCTTAACTGCCAACAGAAAGGTGGTAGTTTAAACCCACCAGTGGCTCCTTGGGAAAAAGATGGGGCAGTCTGCTTGTGTACAAATTACAGGCTTGGAAACCCTGTGGGGCAGTTCTACTCCATCCTGTAGGGTTATGTAGGGTCTCTATGAGTCAGAATTGACTCAAGGGGAACAAGTTTGGATTCCAAATGGAAGAGAAAAGCAGGTGTATCCAGATTAGGTTCTTGATGTTACTAGGACAGAAGCCATTGTTGTTAATTGCTGTTAGGGGCTGGTACGTTGGTTATGTCTCATAGCAACCCGTACAGGGTTTTTGAGGCTGTAAAGGCTTATCTTTCACAGAGCGGCTGGTGGGTTTGAACTGTTGACCTTGTGGTTAGAAGTCCAGTGCTTATCCAACGTTACTGTTGTTGTTTAGTCCCACCAGGTTGGTTTTGACTCATAGCGACCCTGTGTAGGGTTTCTGAGTCTGTAAATCCTTGCCAGAGCAAAAACCCTAATCTTTCCTCTGAGGACTGACTGGTAAGCTAGAACTGCTGACCTTTGAGTAGCAGTTTAGTGCTTATCCTATGCTGTAGGTAGACTTATTTTGGCCTGTTTCCAGTCATTGTCTTCTCACTTCTATTTTTCTTGATTTGATCATTGATCATTTGCCTGATCCCCTCTTCACATCTCCCCCAAAAGGTTTTATTAAGTCTTCAGTGCAGCTTTGGATAAGAGCGAATGCAGAATTTCCCAGGCTGTGAAATAACCGGCTCCGAGATCCCTTCCAACTCATTGTACAGATGCAAACTTTCCTGCCCCTTTATTTCCTCAACTCTAAAATGATGGTTGGGTTTAGACTACTTGTACACAGTGAAATTGTTTCCTTTAAAACAGTACCCATTTGTATATTGTAGGTCTTGGGGGACAAGAAAGGATATTTTTCATGAAAAAATTACTCAGGCAACCCCTTCGTAGGTTGTTTGTGTATTTGGATAGAGAATTGAGTAAATAGGATGGACTTGATTGGCTGTCTCCATTTCCGGGCCATCCCCTTTCCTTTCTCTTAGCCTCTAAGATAGACTGCAGTTGAGTGGATTCTGATTCATAATGATCCTCTGAAACAGAGAAGAACTACCTCGTAGAGTTTCTAAGGCTGTGAATTGTTTAGAAACAGACTGCCACATCTCTTTTCCAGCAGAAAGGCTAGTGGGTTTGAACTATGTTTTTGCTTAGCAACCCATTGCTTAGCCACGGCACTGTCAGGGTTCCTAGAAATGAACCTAACTGGTGGAGTTACATGGCACAGGGTAAGGTCACTGGAGGCTTTTGAATACGAGGGGTTTTTAAGAAATGGCTTGTCATTCTCTTTGGTCTGTATTGGTCTCTTGTACATCAGAGGCCCTTCCATCCTGATGGCTGTTTGGGAAGAAGGGATTCTCCTCAAGTGAAGTAAGGATGCTGGCTAGTGTCTTGCCTTTGAGTGGAAGTAATACTTGGACCCTTGTTTCTGATGGAGAAAAACTCACATAGATGTGCAGGGCCACAGTATCAAGCCTTGCTGGTCTATTTACCTGGCTTGGATTTTGGATGAAGCTCTGTGGTTTGGATTACTGTTTATTTCTCCAAATTCCGTATCAGAAGGGAAATTAAAAAAATATTTTTTTCTGACTAGACATCTAGTTCCCTCAAGCTTGTCTCTGAAGCCGACTGAAATCTAGAGGAGGGAGGGAAGCATTCAGAAGTATTGGCCAGTTTGACTTTCAGAGTGAAAGTATCCAGGCAGTGATTAAAAGATGCAGGCCCGTGACTTTGCCACATTGTCTTTGCTCCCCAATACTCAGGATCCTTTCTAAATAATGGCTACTTAATTATGGTGTTTCAATTAAATAAATGCCTTTTAGATTTTTTCCATATATATATATATATATATATATATATTTATTTATTTAAAATTCTCTTCATGCTGTTGTTGGACTGTTTTTATGGTCAGTTCTGCTTTTGTTTGTAGTGACAGCATTGAAAATCTTTCATTGTTTTTTATTGTTTATTCAACTGAATAGATTGCTGACCAAAACGTTTTATTATCTTTTTTCCAAAGGGCAGTATTAGAAGGCCCCCAGAACTCTTGGGCATTGTGGCTTTTATAGTTGCGGCTATTAAACAGGGTTTTTCTTTTTCCTAGAGATGTTAGAAGAATCAGTATTAGTAGTGATGTTGTTAAGAGCTGTTGGGTCGGTTCTGACTCATAGTGACCCTGTTTCCAAGGGGCAACTCTGGTGGGTTTGAACTGCCGACCTTGTGTTTTGCTGTCCAATGTTTACCCTCCAGTGCTACACCAGAGTCCAGTATTGGTGATAACATAAGATTGAATGTCTGCTTCCTTAGCCCGAACTATGTATTATTGTCAGCCCCCTTTTCTGCTTAGTTCATTCTGTAAAATCCAGCCCCCATGCCAACCTCATTCTGTGTTCACCCCAGTCCTCCTCCCTGGGGACAAATTATTGGTCATCTTTATGTATTTCCAGGTACTTTATATCTACATCATATAATAATATCTACCTCCTGTAATAAATAATAACACATAATAATACCAGGTACTTTATATCTACACCACACCTTGCTTGCTTCTTTCACAGTGGATAGTCAAGGTCAAACACTGTACTTGACTCATCTTGGTAGCTGTGGGCTTCAGATGTAGAAAGCATTTTTGGTTGCATTGAGCTGAATGCAATTTAAGTTCACGTTTTCTCTCAATGATACCATAGCCTTAAACAGTAAGATGTGGTGTTACGATTACTTAGTTTAGGCCCTGTCTTGAGAATCTTTAGAGTGGAACAGAAGCATCTTTGTCCAGTTGGGTGAGAAAATATGTGGAAGAGTGCATTTCTATTAGGTTATTTTTCTATCTGGTTTAGCATCATTGACCTGGTATGGCACTGAGGGTTAACGTGCTGGACTACAAAGTCAGTTTGAACCACAAGGTCAGTGCTTCAAGCTTACCAGCCACTTCTCAGAAACCCTATCCAGGATCTCTCTGAGTTGGAACTGAATCATAACCAACTCAACAACACTTAATAATAACAACAAAATCATTTAAAAATCTTGATGTTTGTCTTCCTTTTTATTTTCTTCTTTACCATTGTTTAATTTTCTTTTCAGTGTTTTCTTCTGAAAAACCAGCCTGAGTTTTCTGGTCTTTTTTGGTGTTTCTGTTGTATGTATTTATGTATTTACTTATTTAGTTAAATTGTAGTGAGTTGTCAATATTCATACACAGCACTGCTTTTTGGTGGCAGCTTGTGTTTATTGCAAGCTAATGACCACCGGAGGAAACCATTTAAGTTGTTCTCTTTTATTTTCCACCAGGAAAAATGAAAAAAAGCACAGAGTAGACATTTAATAGTCTCCCAAGAGTGGCGTTTAATGTGAGACTAAGAATGGCAATTTAAAGACTTAAAAAGGAATATAACAGCCCACTTTTGGGGAAAGGTGATATCTGACCTTATCTCTTCTGTCTTAAAATTGCTTCCACGAGTCCTTATGGCTTTGTGTGATATGACAGTGTTATATAACTTACTGCTGCCCATCACCTCATTCTGTTCTGAGACTGCGTGTCCTGATAAGATCTCAAAGCATCTACCGTAAATATAACAGTCATATGCATACAAACCATATGTTGTTGTTATGCGCCATGGAGTCCGTTCTGATGCATAGCGACCCTGTACAGTTTGCAAGGCTGTAAATCTTTACGGGAGTAGAAAGCCTCGTCTTTCTCCTGCAGAACAGCTGGTAGTTTCAAACTGCTGACCCTGAGGTTAGCATCTCGATTCGATTCGTAACCACTACGTTATATATTGAAAGGCAAAACTCTGAAAGATGAATGCTGGGTAATTTTGTTTGTTTTCTTTTTCTGGAGGGGACACTGGGTATCAGAATTCATATAAAGTTTTCTTGTTCTTAGAATTTTTTTTATAAGGAAATTATTTTCATCATCTTATCATAGGAAGTTAGTTTGAGTGAGAAATTATCTTCATGGAATTGAAACACACATGGAATATTTTTCTCATTTGAGGAATCATATTTTATGAAATTATATTCAGTTTACTTGGAGTTTTATGTCATCTGGTATTTGCTAAAAAAAGGAAAGATTTTGAACATTACTTTTTCCCCACTCCTGATGCTGTTAATCTTCAGTTTCTTTTATATTGACTTTTTATATACAACTTTTATATCCTGAACTGCTTTCTACCCTACAAACAGGCTAGCAGTTAGGTTGAACCAGTCTATTTGTTTATGTATTTTTATTTTTTTTACGCATTCATGATAGAAAAGAACTTCGTCTTTCCAAGGTCTCTCTCTCTCCTTTGCTTTTTTTTGTTTATTTATTCTTTTTTAAAAAAGCCTTGTTTTTCTAAGGTGACTGATGACAGTTTCTGGAATCACGTTTTGCAAATTGAAGGATGTTTTTGTGCATATTTTTTAGTCTGTATCTGCAACTGAGTGGTTAACAGCTGTTAATAACAGGTTGTATTTGAGCACTTTTCTGAATCAGACACTGTTCTAAGTCTTTTTACACACATTATTTCATTTTATCTTCGTAGTAACCGCAGGGGGAGAGTTCTATTACTATCCTGATCTTATAGAGGAAGAAACTGAATTACAGAAAAGTAATTTGACCAAGTTCAAAGAGTAAGAAAAAGACCCATACTTGTAACTCAGTGTGTGACTCCAAACCAAATTTTCGTCAGTGTTGACAATGTTTTATAAATCTTTCTCTCTCCATTACAAGGTTGTAAAGCTTATATTTTTATAGGTAATATTTGAGATATCTTAACTATCATAGCCATGCTAGTATAGGCTACATAGAGAATATAGTCTCTCAGATGTCAAAGCACTAAGGGAAGATCTATAGAGAATAAAGGGCTGAAATTGGGCTGCTGGTTTGTTCTTTGACCTTCCATCTGCCCTGAATCCCTTCTTGCAAAATTAGCCTGTACTTGCCTAGTTATAGGGAAGGTGCTTATATAATAGATTGACTAGTTTCTTTTTTGTTGTTGCTGTTTTTTTTCCAGCTATGGTCAATTTATCAGGTTTCTCTTAAGCTTTTAGAACATCTGCAGTTTGGGAAGGGAATAGATATGGGGTAGATCTTTGAGCCGAAACATTGATATGCACCAAACGGGGCTATTTCAGCCAGTGATGAGCAACCTGAAGCCTTTCCCATGTAGCTTTGCAAGAGTCCAAGATCCAGTTTCATGGGCATCCTTTCAGAGCATGCAAAGTGGGGAGGGTGAATCAGGACGAAAAGTCTTTAGGGCAATCCTATTCAGAGAGGGGGAGAACCTATGTAGAATTTCTGGTTTCCAGAAATTGTTGTTGTTCAGGTGAGCCCATGGCTAGCAGAAGACAGGATTTGAGAAAGGTTGCTTCAGAGGAGATGCCCAACGAAGCCCTTCTGATGTAGTAGGACTTACAGGTGCCAGAATCCATGGTCCCTGACAGCTTGGTCTGCGGGAATCTGGCTCCACTATTGCTGCTTCAGGATGTCCCGTTGATACAGTTCCCTCATGTCCCATCTGTTCAGCCCAAAGTAGCCTGAGCTAGAAGAGATGAATATTGATGCGTGCACCCCTAGCAGCTGGCCCACCGCAGGCCTTCAGTAAAAGTTGTCTGGAACAACCTGAATTAATTCTAGGCCTTGGTCTAATATGTATACTTTGAGCAGCTCACTCCATCTTCCTGGATATTAGCATCCTTGTTCGTGTGGATGATGAGAATGATGTGGGACAGAAAATCATTTTGTTCTCTTGTACATGGGGTTGCCATGAATTGAGTCGGCTCCAAGGTAACCCACAACAACCACAGCATGGTAGAGGCCATAATCCTTCCTGCCTTCAGTGGCTAGTGGGGTGATTAAATGGGGACTAGAAGGATAAAAGCCTCAACACTATTTCTCTTCCCATCTGAAAAGCTGTGTTAATTTTGCATGGTCATTTTATTCAGTAAAGAGGTAAGTTAGTTTTTAGGCCTATAGATTCAATAAATCTATTCTCTATTTGGATGAAAGTAAATGGGGGACCCATAGGCATTTTTATTTTTCTTCATCTGACCATTATGCAAAATAGTTTGCTTGTTGCTTATTTGACCCTTGTAATTTATGGTGGAATAGTCTGGTGTGCGGACACCTATCAGAAAGATGTTTCCTTGTGCACTATTGACTATGCAAAGGCTTTTGACTGCGAATCATGACAGGCTTTGGGCAACATTGCAGAGAATGAGTATTCGGGAACACTTAACTGCTTATGATAAGCCTGTACATAGACCAAGAGGTAGTTGTTTGACTAGAACAAGGAATAGTGTGCGCCAGGGTTCTATTCTTTCACCATACTTATTCAATCTGAGAAACTGCATGTATGAAGAATGTGTCATGAGGATTGGAGGAAGATTCATTAACAACCTGTGATAGGCGGATGATAAAACTTTGCTTGCTGGAAGCAAAGAGGACTTAAAATATTTACTGATTAAGATCAAAGACTACAGCCGTCAGTATGGATTACACATCAATATAAAGAAAACAAAAATCCTTCCAACTGGACCAATAAATAATATGATAAATGGAGAAAACATTGAAGTTGTCAAAGACTTCATTTTGCTTGTATCCACAATCAACACTCATGGAAGCAGCAGTCAAGAAATCAAATGACTTACTGTGTTAAACAAAGTACCATGGACTGCCAAAAGAACCAATCTGTGTTAGAAAAAGTACAGCCAGAGTGCTCCTTGGAAGCCAGGATGGCAAGACTTGGGCTCTCATACTTTGGACATGTTATCAGGAGGGACCAGTCCCTGGAGAAGAACATCATGCTTGGTAAAGTGGAAGGTCACCAAAAACAGGGAAGACCCTGAATGAGATAGATCGACACAGTGGCAGCAGCAATGTGCAAACATAACAATTTGAGGATGGTGCAGGACCGGACAACAGTAGTCTGGTGTACTGGGATAGATAATGTTGTTGTCGTTGTGAAGTGCCGTCGAGTTGGTCCGACCCATAGTGACCCTGTATAGGGTTTCCGAGGAGTGCCTGGTGAGTTTGAACCACCAACCTTGCAGTTCAGACGGCTTTGCAGTCCAGTGTGTTAACCCACAGCGCCACACCAGGGTAGATAATAGACTGTTGGAAAAACAAAGTTTTTGGAAATGCTCTTGAGTCATCTCAGTCTGAGAAACTTGTTTGGGTTTATGAGAATTTAAATATCTTAGTTCTTAACAGGAGTCCTGGTGTGGCACTACAGGATAAGCACTGGACTGATAACTGCAAGGTTGGCAGTTCAAATCCACTAGCTGTTCCTTGGAAACCCTATACAGAGTCACTCTGAGTTGGAACCTACTTGAAGGCACTTAACAACAACAGTGAGTTCTTTACAAGTGATCGGAGCCTTGGTGGTGCATTGATTAAGCACTCAGCTACTACTAAGTAAATGTATACCTAAGAATTACCTGGGGATCTTACTAAATTATAAATTCTGATTCAGTAATCTGGGGTGGAAATAAAAATTATCAGCAGGGTATTGAATTGAAATGAATGGATTTGAAGTCCTGATTGAAATCCACACGATGCTCCGAGGAAGAACGATATGGTAATCTTATTCCACAGAGATGACAGCCTTCCAAACCCTGTCGTGTAGGATCCCTGTGAGTCAGAATCAACTTGATGGCCGTGGGTTTGGTTTGCGTTTACAAGCTGTTTCTCGTCTCTGTGTATATTTTGTAGATTGTTCTATTCCTGTTCAAATATGGTTTAAAAGATAACGTTTTAAAGTCTAGCCTTGCAAGCACATACTCATCTAAAAAGTAAGAGCAACACAGAGAGTGACCGGTTTGTTGCTAGGTATCCTTGAGTGGGTTCCAAGTCATAGCGATCCTCTCCACAACAGAATGAAACTCTGTCTGTTCCTGTACCATCCTCACAATAGCTGTCGTGCTTGAGCCCATTGTTGCTGCCACTATGTCACTTCATCTCATTTGGGGTCTTCCTCTTTTTCATTGACTCTCCACTTTACCAAGCTTGGTGTCCTTCTCCAGGGATTGGTCCCTCTTGATAACATGTCCAGAGTGTGTGAGAGAATCTGACCATCCTTCTTTCTAAGGAACATTCTGGCTGTACTTCTTCCAAGACAGATTTGTTCATTCTTCTGGCAGTCCAAGATGTATCGTTCAGTCTTCCTCACCAACACCATGATTCACATGCATCATGGGTCAAGGGTTTCAGAAGTGCTGCTGTATACATAGTATTTGTCTAGTCAGGGTAAATACTGAGCAGCTAGCATTATAGCATGGTCTCAGCACATACTGGACCTGAGTTAAAGATATGTGCTGTGAGGATGACTCATTTTACGGTTACTGTACTGGATTACTTATTGGGCTGCTAACCACAAGGTCAACAGTTCAAATCCCCCAGCCAGTCGGTGAGCAAAAGATGAGACTTTCTGCTCCCATAAAGATTTACAGCCTCAGAAGCCCTACATAGTATTACTGTGAGTCAGAATGGACTCAGTGGCATTGAGGGTTTGGGTGAGACCCTTACGTTACAATAAGGGCTTCCCTTAAAAAACGCAACAACCACATCCACTCAGGCTTGCTTGCTTTGGTAAGGCTGGGAAGTACAGCTTAATATGGGCTCAATGCACCTTTCTTTCAAGTTACTTCATTTTAGTATCAGTTTAACTTGATGGTAGGGGTATGTAAGGGTACATTCATCTCTGGAGTTCATTCCTTAAACAGCTTTTCACATTTTTTTTTTTAAGTTGCACTGAACTTAAAATGTCCTAATTTCTGCAGTGGTCAGTATAGACAAATGGAGACAGCCATAATACCTAACTGAAATATTAAGGAATTTTAGTCATGCCATGTGCTTAGTTGGTGTGGTGCTGTGGGCTAATCCACTGCACCTCAAGGTTGGTTTGAACTGCAAAGTTAGTGGTTCAGGCTCACCAGCCACTCCTTGGAAACCCTATGCAGAGTCACTATGAGTCAGAACTGATTCCACAGCACTTAACAGCAACATGTGCTTGTAATTTTAGTAGTTTACATGTATCATATTGATATTTCACCATATAATTTATACATTGCTCTCTCTCTCTCTCTCTCTTTTTTTTTTTAAACTTTTTATTGTGAACCGAGTGAAGGTTTACACAGCAGATCATCAGTTGTACATTTAACAAATCATCTACTTTGCTTCATTACATGGCTGCAATCCCTTCTATAAGGAGCTCTGGTAACATATTGGTTACAAATAGGGCTGCTAGTCTCAAGGTCAGCAGTTCAGAACTGCCAGCCATTCTGTGGGAGAAAGATGAGACTTTCTGCTCCCGTGAAGATTTACAGCCTTGGAAACCCTATGCAAGGTCGCTATGAGTTGGAACCGACTCTGCAGCACACTATCACCACCACCAATCCCTTCTAGGTACTATCAGTTAACAGTTACTTCCTGTATTCACTTTAACTATTGCATTCCGCCCTGTGTCTTCCAGTACCTTCATCTTCCCTAGGCCAGCCTCCCTCTTTCTGTATATTACCTGCCCTGTCACCCAAATGAACACATGTCTACCTTCTAGCCCGTGAGTAATTTCTCCTCCTCCCTCCTATCCTAACCATCATAGATTGTTTCTTTTATCAAGAAAACCTTTTCTTTTAATAACATTGGTCTCATACACTATTTGTCCTTTTGCGATTGACTAATTTCACTTAGAATATTAGCCCTCCAGTTTCATTCATGTTATGAAGTGTTTTACAGATTGATTCATCTTTATTCTTCACTGCCGCCTAGTATTCTATTGTGTGTATATGCCAAAGTTTGTGTTTCTGTTAATGGGCATTTAGACTGTCTCTATCTTTTTAAGGTGTCTCTTATAGACAGTATTGAAGGATCCTGTTTTCTTATCAACTTTTTTGTAGCTTGACTGGTGGATTTAATCCATTTACATTCAGTGTGATTATCAACAACTATGAGCTCATTTGCTGTCATTTTTCTGCTGTGTGTGTGTGTGTGTGTGTGTGTGTGTGTGTGGTCCTGCTGGTTTCTTTGTTCCACATAATTTTCTCTGCTGAGTTCATTTGCTCATGGGTTTTTTCTTTCCATTTTCATTTTTCTGTTGTGTTAATGTTTAGTAACTATTTCTGATTGTTCTCTCTTTAAATTTTGAGGTACAGGTGTATTAATTTTCTTTGCGGTTATCCTGTAATTTATTAATCCCCTCCCCGGCTTTTTTCCCCCCACAATCACAGGTTTTATTAAGGAGGTTAACAGGGTACAATTCTGAATCCAGCACTTCTTCGGTCAGGAGTGTTTCTTCTCAGTCTTAATGCAGGCACTCCTTTCTCTAGCTCTCAGCTTCTCATCCCCCTTGACCTTTCCGCTGTTCAGCTCAGTCTTACAAGCTCCCTTTGCCCTGTGGATAAATGCTCAAAGGGCATTCCATTCTGCAAGCCAGCTTCCTGCCAGAAGGCTCCCCCCGCCCCCTTATAAAGCAGTATATTTTATCTTGAAATTGACTTGATTTTCTATCCATTTAGAAGTTACACATCTACACCATTCCCTCTTTTTGCTTTGTAGTTGATTTCACAATAAATTGAGAGCTCTGGGTTCTATTTTCAGTCCTGTAGGTTTGTTTTACTTTAAATACTTGTATATCTGGATTGAGTTCTGAGTAGTAATGTCTTAAGTGGTAATTTTAGGTTGTTGTCTGCTGTTGTTGGTTCTCAGTCCAAAGAAGACCCTTTAGCATTTCTTGTAAACTTGGTCCGGTCATGACAAATTCTTCTAATTTCTGTTTATCAGGAAATGTCCTAATTTCACCATCATATTTGAGGGACAGCTTTGCTGGGTGTATGATTCCTAGTTGGCAATTTTTTTCTTTCAGAATTTTGTATATGGCATCTCATTGCCTTCTTGCCTGCATGGTTTCCTCTGAGAAATCAGAGCTTAGTCTTACTGGTTCTCCTTTGTAGGTAAGTTTCATTTTTCGGTTACGAATCGGGCTGTGAACCTTAAGGTCAGCGGTTCGAAACTGTTATGCCCAGAATTCAGGGTCCCCAAAGACCACCCAGGAGCCGTGCACCGATGCAAATACATAAGGGTTGTTTAATCAAGCTCGAGCCAGGTCTCTAACCTTATCCGACATTTCGGAATAGGGAAAGAGCCCCGAATTCATTGTCTGCA
>NW_006408521.1:49808182-49814078 GCF_000296735.1 Chrysochloris asiatica
TTTTTTCTGTGTTCTCCGTTCTTTCCTCAATCTTTCTGTCAATCTTTTGAAGGTACCTAAATATCATGCTTTTGAATTCTTTTTTGTTCCTTTTCTTCCTCTGAAACATTTCCTGACCCTGCATCTTGGTCATTTGTTTAAGCCATTCTCTCTTGTTTATTGGTGTGAGCTAAGGCTGTCTATTGGCTCTGGGGCATTGTGGGGTTGTTGTATTTGCAGTTAATTAATGATTATGTGTTGCTGTGTTCTTAGGGTCTCACTGTGTCCTGTGGGTGTAGTTAGAAAATGAAAGTGTGTGCACTATTGTCTGTTCTCCTTTTGTGCTCCTTCAGTTTAGGGTGGATCTGGCTGGTGTTGGCTTCTGTCTTCTGTTGATCAGGTGGTATAGGAGTAGGTATTGACTTTTGCCCAACAGATAGAGTTGCAGAAGGTACAATTGTGGCTGGGCTGTATGGGCATAGTTGCTGTCTCCTGCCAGGTGACAAAGGAACCCCACCACCACCACACACACACACACACACACACAAGAAAGCAAAACAAAATAAACAAGGAACCAACAATGAAAAGCAAAAAGAATAAAGAGAAAAAAAACTTTTAAGCCAGAGACCAGAAAATAAAATAATAACTATAAACACAAATGATGGACAGGGAAATGGAGCTATAGAAGCGAAAAATAAGAGAGGAGATAAAAGGAAGGGAAAAAACAACAACAAAACAACCACTTAGAAAAACCAGTGAGAGGACAGATGGAGTGAGAGAGCAGTAAATAAAGATCAAGTGGGGTGAGGTTGAGAGAAGAAGGGAAGTGAGAACCAGAAGAAAAGAATAAAAAGAAAAGTGGAGCTAGAAAGGATAAAATTCAAGGGAATGGAACAAGAAGAAGGAGAAAGAATAAATGAACAAAAGCAATGAAACAACAAATGGGAAAAACAAAACCAAAAAACAGTGCAGCTGTTGGACGCAAGAGGAAAAACTCTGGAGTGCTCTTGTCAGCCAAGGAGTTCATGAGATGGGCATGTCACAGCGGAGTTCCTGGCCCTGGATGGAGTTCCTATTGACCTCAGTGTTATCTATGTTCAGGGCACTCAGTCCACAGCAGTTCATAGATTGAGTCCTTGATGTAGCTGGTTTCAGTGTCCATTAGGACCACAGGGCAGCTGGGAGCAAGATGACTGGTTAAATGCTGGTTTGGTGGCTCTTCAGGTTCTGTAGGTCTGGAGCCAAGTCCACTCTAATCCAGTCACCAAAGTGGTGGACCTGGCCCCACTTCACACTTATGTGACTCGTGGCTGTGAACTCTGGGAGAACAAGGTCTTTGCTTGGGGTCGATGAGGATGGGAGCTGGCCACCCCTCTAATCACCTTTCCCATTCACCTGTGTGAATCTGCTCTGCTAGGCCTTCCTCTGTCTTTTGTCAAAGCTGCTCACAGGACAGACACACGGACTGTTTACTGGTGAGTCTCCCTCTCTTCACTGTTACCGCTCAGCTTCTCCTCCCAACAAGCACTCAGTCCACTTCTCTAACTTTTCCTCTGAAGTTCAGGGTTCTCGAATTTTCATCAGTGTCTATTCATTCGGCCCCTCATATCTTTGTTGTAGAGGTTCCCTGTAGCACATCTGCCTAGTCCACCATCTTGCTGTAAGTATAATGTATTATACTTTGCTTTAATTGCCAGATATAAACACTCTCTTCCTGATTTCCTGCTGAAAATACTCTCTCATCCTTCCTAGAGGATAACTGTGCTGGGCAGACCTAAGGTTTGTTATTGTTGTTAAGTGCCTTGGAGTTGATTCCGACTCACAGCCACCCTGTATAGGATTTCCAAGGAGTAACTGGCAGAGTGATAGCTTACAACTGCATTTCTAGATTTCCAGGATTCATCTCTAGGAGCTGTCACACTGGCTCTCCTTTGCACCTCTCAAATACTTCTTTTTCTCAAAGAAGCAGACTGTTTCCCCTTGCACCCGAGCCTAGCTGGATGTTTTAGTTTTTTTACAAACCAAAGGTCTCACATATTTGTTAGCTAACCTTTTAATGCAGAAGCATAAAATGAAGGAACCAGAAGTTTTGTAAAACATGTTGAATTGATCAGATCTTGGCAAAATTGAACTTAATCTGATAGAGTTAGAACCTGGGTACATCCTGTGCTTTGCTATCACATGTGCGACTCCTTAGAGGCCCACACGTGGTTCTTCTCCAGGGTCTTCTCTTGGACTGGGACCTGGTTTTATTACCAGTTTTCATTCGAATCCATTGGGAGATGGGACGGTTCTGCTTTTGTTTCTTAGCCGGGAGGCTCTAGATCCTGAAAGTCTTATGTGAAGATGAAATGTAGCAGCACTCACACGATGGTGAAGAAAGGAAGAGCCAGCCTAGCTGGTTTTTGTATTACATTTCTTTATCTGTAAAAACTGCATTAATTTTCAAATTCTATGAAATCATTATTTCAACCATCATCCATCCATCCATCTATCCATCATCCATCCATCCATCCATTGTCTACTCAGCATTGTATCAAAGTAAAAAGATGCATAAAACACTGCCTTCACCCTGGAGGAGAGACATGCATGATTCTAGAGCAGGGGCGGGGACCCTTTTTTTCTACTAAACTTTGTAACATCAATTGCAAAATTATCGAGTTAAAAATTAGTTTTCTATATTTGGCCAAACATTTAATTAACTCTTCCTTAATGTGATGGAATCCTGGTGTGGTGCTGCAGGTTAATGTGCTGGACTGCAAGGTCCGTTTGAACTGCAAGGTTGGTGGTTTAAGCTCACCAGCTGCTCCTCGGAAACCCTATACAGGGTTGCTATGAGTCAGAAATGACTCAGCGGCATTTAACAATAACAATGTGATGGCTGGAGTCCTGGTGTAGCACTGTAGAATAAGCACTTGACTACAATGTTGGTTCAAATCCACATCGGAAACCCTATAAGGGGTTGCTAAGAGTCGAAACCAACTCCATGGCACTCAACAACATGTGATGACTGGAACTGCAGTTGCCTTGGCGGGCCAGAGCAAATGATTGTGTGGGCCCATATCAGGCCCGGACGTTCCCCACCCGTGTTCTAGAGTGGTAGTGTGATAAAGCTGCAGACAGAGTTCTGTGGGAGATTTGAGCTAGTCTTGAAAGTTCAGTCTTTGTTACCCCAAAATGGTGAAAATCCTCTTTCCTACCCAATGAAAAAGAAGGGAAGATGTAGTGCTGCAGGATAAGCGCTGGACTTCTAACTGCAAGGTTGGGGTTCAAATTCATCAGCTGCTTTTTGGAAACCCTATGCAAGGGGTGCTGTGAGTAGGAACCAACTCGACAGCACTTACAACAACAACAATGATGAAAAAAGAAAATGGAAGAAAGTTGTTTATTAATTTGATTATGTGAAGTTCCTTCCTCCCTAAATAGCCCGAGAGTGTAACTATAAGAAAGGAAAAGCCCGGAAGACACAGACCAAGTCCTTGTTGGGCTTTCTTTTTGTTTTGGAAAGAACTGTTTGTACAATGCGTTTATTGTAACTGGGTGCTAAAAAAAACAGAGAGAGAGGCTTGAAAGAATGAGTAGTGTTAACTGGCCAAACTAAGAAATAGTACAATACCACCACCCCACCCCTACCCCCACACACACCCTGACAATCTCCTGTTACCCTTGTTTGAATCTAAAACAGTTCATTTGAGGCCAAGGAAAATGGCAAATCCTAAACTTGAGGGCACGTTTGAAGGCAGAGTTTTTTTGTTGATGAGGACTTAAGAGTGGCAGTTGCCTGTACAAACCGTCTGAGACGGTTGAGAGTAAATTAACGTTGAACAAAGTTTTTGGGAATGTCTAGGAAGTCATTTCAACACCAGATGGGAGAAAGGTTATATCTATTTAATGATTGACATGTTAATTTTATGCATCTCTCTTAAGGGTTCCTAAAATAAGGAAGAAAAGTACCAGTTGTTAATTCAGACATGCTTTGATACTGTTCTTAGAATCTTGTTTCTGAAAGTGGCATCAAAGGACACTTATGTAGGAGAGAGGGGATTGCAGAAGGTGAGGGGTATCTCCTAAGACTCCTGGGTGATGCTTTATGAACTCGTTATCCAAGGCTTTATTTAATTGCTGTTTGAATTGGTTTTATTTTCATCTTCTCAAGGTGTAATGCGTTTGGAAAGTTTTCATTTAAACTGTACTTCCTTAAAATTGTTCCCAAACATTCGACTCCTGTACTGCTAAGCAAGAGGTTTATAAAAGTTCTCACAATATTAGGACTTTCTGGATGGGAGGTACCTTTTGTGATTTTATACATTATTTTTGTTCCTAAAACAGTTCTTCATTCGAGGCCAAGGAAAAATCACGAGGGAGGTAGCTTTTGTGATTTTACATATTTTCAGCAGCTTCTCCCAGGCAGGAAGTCCTAATACTGTCTGAACTTTCACAGGTTTTCTTTTAGCCATCCTCTGCATTGGGTCATTCTTGAGATGCTGCGATTCAGGCTTTCTGTTCCAGATAGAGAATCATAACAATTGTGCATTTAAAGTTAAAAAAGATTGTTTCTGATATCCTTAATGATGATGATTAGAACCTTGTGAACACCCTTGCTGAACTGTAATTAGATCTTTCTTGTTTCTTGTTATTATTGTAGCAATATAGATAAAACAAACATTTGCCATTTCAACTAATTTTACACGCACAGCCTAGCACACCAACCACACACCCCATGTTGTACAACCATCACCTCTATCTAGTTCCAAATCTTTTTTCAATTTCCTATTTTTTCTTTCCCTTTTTTCATTTGCAGATAAGTTTGCCCTAATGAGAAAATGGGGAGGTACTAGACTGCGAATGACAAGGTCAGTAGTTCGAGCCCACCAGCTGCTCTGAGGCAGAAAAATGAGGATTTCTGCTCCCTGGAAGATTTAAAGCCTCCTTATACAGGGTCGCTATAAGTTAGCCATGACTTTATAGCAACAAGAAAAGAAATATATATTGTTTCCTTTCCAGTACATGAAAAACAAATAGACAAAAAAAGAAAGCTATTTCCTTTTTCCCTTCCTTTTCTTTTAAACTGCCTTCCCTGCCACTCAGGTGGCACATGTTTAGACTTTACTCAGTGAATAATTTTCCCTTCCCTCTTATCCCTGATAATCATTCACAGAATGTTTATTACAGAATGCACACCTTTTCTTGATTTTTCACAGTAGTGATCTCATATGACCCTCTGCCACCCACTACTTTCACTCAGTGTAATGTCCTTCCATGTTATGTGGTATGTTGCAGATTCACAGGTTACTCTTCAATGTTGCGTAATATTCCATTGTATGTACGAAAGTTTGTTCAGCCTTTCCTCTGCTGATGGACATCTAGACTGTCACTCTGTTTTTGCTATTATTGTGGATATACTGCAGTGAACATGGGTGTGTATATATCTGCTCATGTGACTGCTCTTACTTCTGGAAGATAAATACCAAGTAGAGAGATTGCTACGTCAGCTGATATTTCTGTTTCCAGCCTTTTGAAAAAGTGCCATACTGTTTTACAGTCCCACAGCTGTGTAGGAGGGTGCCGTATACATTGCTATTAATGCTGGGGTGTGGCGCTGTGTTATAATGCACTGGACTGCAAGGTTGGTTTGAACCACAAGAACGGTGGTTCAAACTCACCATGCAGTCCTCTGAAACCCTATACATGGCCAATCCATCTTGTTGGAGGTCTTCCTCTTTTTCTCTGACCCTCCAGCTTACCAAACATGATACCCTTCTCCAGCGACTGCTACCTCCTGACAATATGTCCCAAGTATGAGAGATAAAGTTTGGCCATCTTGGCTTCCAAGGAGCACTCTGGCTGCACTTCTTCCAAAACTGATCTATTGGTTCTTTTGGAAGCCCATGGCACTTTCAAATATTCTCCTCCAACA
>NW_006408521.1:49815491-49819020 GCF_000296735.1 Chrysochloris asiatica
AGGATAAGCACTGAATTGCTAACCTCACGGTTGGTGGTTCAAATCCACCAGCTGCTCCTTGGAACCCCTACATGCCTTGGAACTAACTCGACAGTGCTTAACAACGTCACCACCACCACCTGTGGTAGTGTACTGGGTTATGGGTTGTGCTGCTAATCTGCCAGCCACTCTGTAGGAGAGAGTGGAAACGTTTTGCTCCTGTAAAGGTTGATAGCCTCAGAAACCCTATACACCAACCACCAAGCCACCACACCTATACAGTGACTCAATAGCCCTTAACAATAAACAACACTATACCAGGACCTAACGAAAGAGTAAGAATCTCTGACGGGTGAGGCCTGGGCATAAGTATTTTACAGAACACCCAGATGATGATAATAAAAACTAGGATTGAAAACCACTGAGTTTGATTTCACACTGGGAAATGACCAGCTGCTAGGACATCTAAACCGGACCAGCTCTTTAACTTGCATGCTGCAAGGTAACTACCATTAGAGAGTTCAAAGAAACGTGTCAAACTGTATTGAAAAGATGGCACTGGAATCAAATGATTCCTTAACCTGGTTTCCAGGCCGGGTTAAGTTCTAAGCACTGGAGTATGGAAGAGCTAACAACGGGAACTTTCAGTCCTCATTTGAAACCCTTTTCTTTATCTGTGTTGACATTGGTGCTAGTGTTGATCTTTTCAGAGCCGGAAATGAAACTCGGTCTGATTATTTGTGTTCACCCGGGCACCTTGTTTTCTTTTTCAGACACAAGTGAAACTGCTTGTGAATTTCAGCAGCTGTATGAAACAGGCTTGCTCTTGGGCTGAGGGAGAGCCTTCACGCTGGGCTTCTGGAATGAATGACTCATGCTCTGGGCAGGCAGGCAGTACAGATGTAATCCCTTGTTTTCTTGTACCAGGAAGAGGAGGGCATATGAAAATCAGAAACCTGGTCCTGCCAAATGGATCTGAGATAAGAGTGGAGATGTTGACTTAAGGGGGCAAACAATTGGCTTTATGATTTTAAAAAACAAACAAAAACACATAAATATATGTGTCTCGTGTTTTGGGTGTGTTTCACTTGGTTTCATTAATTAAAATTTAGCACTCTGAAGGTAAATCAAAAAGTACAGCTGCCAAATCATAGACATTCTTATTAAACAAAAATATCCAAATGTGAAGCCAGTTTCTGAACACATCCTCCACTTAAGTCTATAGACTCCTGGCAGCAATTTGTCTAACCCTCTAATCTCTCTTACCCTTTCCTGAAGAATTCTTTGTTCTTTGCCTCGCACCAAGTCAAGTCAGCAGTTTGAGCACACTCAAGGGACTTACATTGTTTTCCTTTAAGTGTTTTTGAGTTTGGGAAACACAGAGTTTGAAGTGGCAAGATCAAGGCTGTAGGTAGGGTGGATGGGGTAAGGTTTCTCAACAAAATTCTCACAGGACACTGAACAGATGCATTATTAAATTGGCAAAAAAAATTCCCCGGTGGAATTTTCTTGGCCTTTTTCTCACCACTGCAGGTTTTAGTTTTCTTAAAACTTCTTCCTAATAAGTCCCTGTGATTGTCCTGTGTCCTTCAAGAAAACCTATCAAGATGACTCCTTCGAGATCTCAAAAAGTAGTCTCCATAGCCTTTTGAGTTGACCTGTCTGTCTGGAATTTAAGTGACCCAGAAGATTCCCTCAGAAGCCTCAGTTTCGATGGATCTTGCTCACTGGATCATGATGGTAAATCTAATACTTGTCCCTGGTTACTAGTCATTCCATAAAGTTAATCTTCATTAGTGTGGTCCCTGGTTACTAGTCATTCCATAAAGTTAATCTTCATTAGTGTGGATCCTGCTTAACGACAGACTGATTAAAAGATCAGCTCTTTGATTTATCAGACCTTCTTCCGATGCTTTTGGCATCGATTGAGCTGCAAGCTTGCTGAGGCCACGATGTTTGCTTAAAATTGAGAATGCTGAACCATATGAGAGCCCAGCTTCAATAGCTATTGCATCAAAGGTGATTCTACAGTGTTCTTCTTCTAGTTTCTGGACTTTAGTCACACTTTCTTCATCTTGAGGTTGACAGTCATCTCTTAGCTCATCTTTTGAGGTCTTCCCAACCATCCATAAATCTACTGCTTTATGTAAGGCAATGTGCCTAGAAACTTGTTGGGAAGCTTCAGTGATTTGGAAAGATGTCCATGTGAGTTTTGTTAGAAATTCTATATTAGCCCAGACCTCAGAATCCTTTTTTTTTTTTTTTTGAAGGGACCCTAATGAAATGAAGACAAGTGTATTACTGGGAGAACTTGGAACTTGTCTGCAGACAATCCACTGATGGCAGAGACAGCTTCAAATGTTTTGTTTGAATAAATCGTGCGCGCATGAAACGGGACTCTCGAGTAGCAATGCTTCTCGACATACCCTTATATTTCTAAAGTGCTGTACTTTTTGTAATTTGTCAGCAAACTCTACTAGTAAGATAAATTTCATCTTAAAATTTTTAACTTATTTGAGAATTTGAAATGTTTTTCTTTTGAGTTGGTATGAAGGGTTAGAAAACCAAGTGTTCATTGGAGTAGTTCAATTACATAATTGTTCTTTATGGAAGGAGTTTCCTGGCTGTAGAGGTGGTTGATGTTCTCGGCTATTAACCAAAAGGAGCCCACCCTGAGGTCATTGACGGTCAACCCTCGAAAACCCTACAATTGTGGTCTTCCACACATGGACACCATGAGCTGGAATCGACTTGACGAAGGCCACTGGGTTTTCTTTCCTTTATGAAGGATGTTGTAAGCACCAGTTGTCCTTTTCTTTGCTAATTCTAATGCCTCCACCCTCCCGAGAACTACTCTACTCTCCCTAGAGTCGCCATTCAGCGGGGGTTACTGAGGGTGTCCACAATTAAGAGTGTTGTTTGTTGTTACGTGCCATTGAGTCGGTTTCGACTCCTAGCGATCCTATATAGGGGTTCCAAGTGAGCCACTGTTGCTGTATATACCTAGATGGAAATTGTCTACACAGATGTCCCCTGTGCTAACGGACTCTGCTAATGTCAACTTGTTTTATTTCCTTAGTGAAGAGTAACAGCTTGTAAAAAACCCCCAAACTTGCCTGCACATTGTGAAGTGCCTGCTGTGTGTATGTACCATAGGAATCAGCGAAGATACAGCAAGCACTTAACCCAGATGGACACTGAGACTCTTGGGCTAGCTACAGGCAGGCGCAGGTCCTTGCCAAACCTCCGCAGTAAGGTGAATAATTGCAATGCAGTCAGCCACACACATTTTTGGGGTTTCCCTGTGCGTATGAAAGTTGCCTTTACACTCTACTGTAGTCTGTCAAGTGTACAACAGCGTGATGACAAGTTTGACATAGCGTGAGAATGACCAACACGTGATACATGAAGTGAGCATATGCTGCTGCAAAATGGCTCCCGTGAAGTGCTTGACGCAGGCTTAGCACAACCTTTGATTTGTAAAAATTCTCAAAACCTCCTCTGTGGTCATCTGTGTTCTGCATCGCTCTCTCTCATTTTTTTTTTTTTT
>NW_006408521.1:49819800-49820730 GCF_000296735.1 Chrysochloris asiatica
TCACTGACTCTGGGCTCAAGAGTCCCCAGGTCTTGCCACACTGCTGGTCAACCAGGTCTTCACCCGGGTTCACAGAAGTCTGTTGAACATTGTAGGGCTTAGCTCACCACTTCATTGCTGTTTTTCCCTCACTTCCCCTTATCGGTGTCAAGCATGGTCACCAATCAGAGCGTGTATTCCCATTGAGTCTTAGTCTTGGAAGGGGGTTCTGCATCTCTCTTGATGGGGGAAGTCATGCACGACTGTTAGAGATTTTTTAAAGAGGATTTACAGTTGCCAAGAATTTTTAAGTAAATCTTTTATTATGCGAAATCACATAGTTATTTTATTATCATTTATTATATTTATTGAAGGATAAATGCTTTATTATGAAAAGCATCAGTATGGTAAAAACTGATATTTGGGGTCTTGCTTTAAAAACAGCAAAAATGCTAGGTGTTACTCTTGTTAAAAGTTAATGAAAGCAAGCAGTTGATAGGAGGGATCCATTGTCAATTCGCTCTTTAATGCTTGTATTCATTTATTTACTCATTTTATTCAGCCACTCTTGGAGGAGTATGTGTTAGTTGGTAGGCCATAGGTATACAGTTGTTTTAGTTAAGTGCTGTCAAGTTGGCTCCGACTCATAGCGATCCTGTATAGCGTTTTCCAAGGAGCAGCTGGTGAGCTTGAACTGCCAACCTTGAAGTTAAAACTGACATTACAGTCCAGCTTATTAACCCGCAGCACCGCACAAGGATTCCATAGGTATATTATGTTTGTTGTTAGTAGTAGTAATAGTAGTAAGTAAAATAGTTAACGAATTAAACCGATGTCCAACCAAACCCAGACTCATTGCCATCAAGCCATGGCGACCCTGCATGGAGTTTCCAAGGCTGTAAATCTTTATGAGAGCACAAAGCCATATCTTTTTCCCATGAAGCGCCTGAT
>NW_006408521.1:49821910-49828623 GCF_000296735.1 Chrysochloris asiatica
ACAGCACGTAACAACAAGAAGAACCCCTGTGGTGTGAGTCTGAACCAAAGCAGAGGCATGCAACCACTACAACCAGTCCTGCCTTCCAGTGACTATCTTGTGTTTTTGTCGGTGCCACTGTTGGAGACTAAAAGTTAGGCGTTCTGCTTGTCTCTTTCTCTGATTCCCCAGAACTTATATATAACTCAGCATGAATTTTCACAAGCTCAGCAGAAGTTTTCCAAGCTCTCTGTCATTTGTCAAAGCACTCCACCTCCTCTACTCCCCTCCACGTGGGGGTTTGGAGGAACAATGAGCCCAGCAGCCACACTTGACGTACCCTTTGGACCAGAATTTGGTTGCTGGGACTGAGATCAGGCTCCTGGTTCTGAGCTACATCAGAACTGCAGACTTCGTTCCGTGATAGCAGGAAAGAGAACCTCGTTCGGATGGTAGAACTAAGGTTTTGTAACTAAAGTGCTTTTAGGAGTTAGGGCCTTACCTTGAGAGTTCCTAAGTAAAAAAAAAAAAGTATGTGTGTGTGTGTTTAATTCCCTTAAAAAACAAACAAACATAAACACATATTCTTATATAAGATCTATGGTGGCGTTATGGAGCGTTAAGAATCTAGACTTTTAAATGCATATATGAGGGGTTTCAAAAAGTTCATGGGAAAATAGAATGAAAAGATAGTGGAATTTTTTCATGAACTTTGTGACTCTCCCTCCTGTGTTCCCCAAGTTCAGCTAAAGTTAGTGAATGTTTACTATGTGCTGGGTATTTTCATGTAATTCTCACTTAAATGTTATACAAATCCTGTGGGTTAGATGGAATTCCCATTTACAAATGCCATAGTCCTGTCTCAGACTTCCCTGGCGTTCTTTACCTGGGACTCTGGTCACCAGAGCTCAGGCAGGCAGTTTCCACACTGGGCTGCCACCCTGTTCACACTCTTATCTGTCACCTGGATCTCCGGCCTCAGGCTGCCCTCCCTGTCTGCCCTCTACATGCAGTCTCCTGTTTCATCTCAGATGCACATCTGCCCTGTCTGGAGAAAACCAAAGCAGCAAGCCCACTGACTCAGCGACTGCAGGGCACAGTAGAGCTGACCCACAGGCTTACTAAGGCTGCAATCTTTAAGGAAGTCAGCAGTCACCGTCCTCCCGCCAAGCAGCTGGTGGGTTCTGACTCCAGCTTCTGAATGTATTGTCGGGGGTCCTTGTTTAGTTCTTCAGCTGCATTCCTACCACTGGTAGAATTAGTCATTACTAGTCGGGCTGCTAATCTCGAGGTCAGTAGTTCAAAACTACTGTTCAGTGGGAGAAAGACGAGGCTTTCTGCTTTCATAAAGGAGCTCTGATAGCGTACTGGTTACAAATCGGGCTGCGAACCACAAGGTCGGCAGTTTGAAACTATCAGCCGCTCCGTGGGAGAAAGATGAGGCTTTCTGCTCCCATAAAGATTTATAGCCTCGGAAACCCTGTTCAGGGTCACTATGGGTCAGAATCAACTCGACAGCAGTTAACAACAACAACAACAAAGATATACAGCCTCAGAAACCCTATGCTGGCTCAACTCATCACCATGGTACATCATTACCACTAGCACCACCTACTGCCTACACTTGAGAGCCAGCAGGACCAAGCTGCTTGGAGTTCTGACTTTAGTCATTACATATTTGGGAGATTGCTAGTTGCTGGGAGGCCGGCAGCTCCTTTAATGATCCAGGTGGTGAACATCCTGGCCGGAGGCTAGCAGCATTAGAGATGGAGAGAAGTGAGAATCACCAGATACTTGTTAAGTGCCCTCAAGTCAAGTCAATTCCAACCCAGAGTGAACTTGTATAGGGTTTCCAAGGAGCAGCTGGTGAGCTTGAACCACCGGCCTTGCAGTTCAAACAACTTTTGCAGTCTGACACATTAGCCTACAGTGCCACACCAGGACTCACCAGCTACTGAGGAGATGGAAATGTAAGGACTGGGCGAGGGGGACCCTCCCAGGGTCTGTTTGTTAAGTGCCGTCAGTTGATTTCGAACCATAGCGACCCTGTATAGGGTTTCCAAGGAGTAGCTGGTGAGCTTGAACTGCCAACCTTGCAGTTCAAAGGTCTTTGCAGTCTGGCGCATTAACCCACAGCACCACACCAGGACTCCGGGGACTGTTTGGGCAGCTGGAATGTTGAATTGAGAATATTACAGCAGAGATCTTTCAGGAAAGAAATCATCATTGTTAGAAAGTGTGTTGGAAGGACTGGGAAATAGTGTTCTGATTTTAACAAGCTGTGAAACGTTTGGGCTACTTCTTACATACTTCAAAGATGTCTGTGACTCCTATTTTTACTGAGTCAAACAGCTATCCGATATGCTTGTATGCTTTTCTCCTCTATTTCTATATTTAACCTTTCATCTTTTGTTCCATATCCAGGGGCGGGGGTGGGGGTGGGAGTGGGGAATGGCCTTTTTCCAAGGTTAAGTTTCATACCTGTGCTTTTGATTTCATCATCATCTGTGGTTTTTTATTTTTTCCCCTTCAATATATCTTCTTGCTTACATCTCGACATTTTCCTGGGACTGCCAGAGCTTCCTTCTGTTGCCTGTGAGGTTGCTGTGTGTCTGAACTGACTTGACGGCCCCTAACCACGACACCCGTCCATCAAGAACTTGGCTCAACAGGCTCTCTCTCTGGACTGCTGAAATTATCAGTGATGACTAGTTTTAGTCATTAGACTACAAAACTCAGTCATTTTTAGTTTTAAATGAGGGTTAATGCACTGGACTTCAAAGTCAGTTTGAACTGCAAGATCAGTGGTTCAAACTCACCAGCTGCTCCTTGAAAACCCTTTACAGGATCTCTGTGGGTCGGATCTGATTCGATGGCACTTAATAACAACAACAGCAGTGTTTTGTATGTGAATTTTTTATTTTCTTAAATGAGTGATGTGTCCGCATGGTTCAAAATGTAAAAGATGCAAACAGAGTGCTGAGGTAGGAGCCTTTTCACTCACGTCTCCTGTTCTTCTTGCTCTCCTCCAAGGTTCAGTGTCATTGTCTCCCATTTGTTTTCCTGCCAGCAGCTCCGCAGGAGAGTGATGAGGCAGTCTGCTCCCATAATCCTTTAGGGAAGGGATGTTGTTGTGAAGTGCTGTCCAGTCGGTTCCGACCTACAACGACCCTGAATAGGGTGTCTTTCCAAGGAGCAGCTGGTGAGCTTGAGCCACTGACCTTGCAGTTTAAATGACTTTGCAGTCTGGTGCATTAACCCACAGCAATGCCACACCAGGACTCCTCGGGAAGGGGTGAGGAAGGAACCTTTTTCTGTCGAACTTTATAGCACACAAATGATCAACTTAGAAATTACACTGCTATATTTGGTCAAAATTTTAATTAACTCACCCCTAATGTGATGGCTGGAGTCCTGGTGTGGCGCTGTGGGCTAATGCGTCAGACTGCAAAGTTGTTTGAACTGCAAGGTTGATGGTTTAAGCTCAGCAGGTGCTCCTTGGAAACCCTATACAGAGTCACTTAACAACAACAACAACAACAACATAGGAATACTATAGTTCTGGTAGCGCAGTGGATTACAAGTTGGGCTGCTAGCCGCAAGGTCAGCAGTTTAAATCTACCAGTTACTGCATAGTAGGCTTTCTACTCCAGTAAAGATTTGCAGCCTTGGGAACCCTATGCAGGGTCACTATGAGTCAGAACTGCCTCGACAGCACACAACCACCATGGTAATTCTATGTTTACTTTTTGAGGAACTGCCAAACTGTCACTCACAATGGCTGAACTGTTTTTGCATTCCCAACAGCAGTGGATGAGGGTTCCAGTTGCTCTGTATCCTGGCTGATCTGCCCACCCCACTTCCAGCTAGCTTCATTCCATGGCCTTTCAAGCCAAGATTCCTCCGGTAACCTTCCCACTGGTCTCCCTGTTTCCATTGTCCAGTCTTTTCTGTCTCTGGCTGCCATTGCTCAGGCCATTACCTGCGTGCCGGGGTCTCCAGGAAGTGTGGACCATTAACCTTGCATTCAAGTCTCTCTACAATTGTCCTTGATTGACTTTTCCAATCTTCTTATCAATTCACATCTCCATGGGTCCAGCTGGCCTTCTGTTACCTAAATGGTTTGCCCCTTTGTTGTTATATCTTCTGATCCAGTCAGTGCCTGGTTCCTGGCAGGTACGTAGTGTTTCCTCAATTAGGAGACAACCTCCAGAACAAACTGTGCTGTAAATTTGTGCTACTTTCTTTGTGCCCTAAGTTCACCTGCTACCATGTAATTGTCCTAACAACTTTAGCTCTAACTTCTTCCTAGAGCTCATTTGATATTCAAGGTACAGACTCAGCACTGAGGACAGGTGCCAGGGTTAGGGGGTGTCAGGGTTACTTTCCTTAGCGGGGATACCCGTGTAACCAGTGTTGGTACACAGCCTGCCTGAAAGAAATAAAGACACAGTTCTGTATACCAACATGAATCCTAGTGGAGTTGTATTTTGTTTTTGTATTTTTTAAATGGTGGTTTGTGTGAACATTTTAGATTTAAATAAAAAAAATTAAACTTAAGAAAATAAGTAAACACATACTGATACTGGATAAAAAAGAATGTTTAAATATAAAGATAGTTGACATGATAGATTTGGGTGAAATGAACAACTGGGAATCATTAAGGAATATTAAGAAAGATGGTTAGAATGTGAACCAAAAAAATCATAGTGAAAAAATAAACATAAGAGGTCAATTTTATGTTTAAATGTATTCGCTGCGAGCAAAGAAAAAAAATAAACATCATATTAAACAATTGTTGTTGTTGTAAAGTGCTGTCGAGTCGATTCCGACCCATAGCAACCCTGTAAGGGTTTCTGAGGAGCAGCTGGTGAGCTTGAACTGCCAACCTTGCAGTTCAAACGGCTTTGCAGTCTGACGCATTAACCCACAGCACCACACCAGCACTCTATATTAAGCAATGGGTGTCATCAAATTAGCAAAATTTAAAATATCTAAATACTGGCAAAAGTGCTTTAAGCAAACATTGCCATACTAGTGGAAGAAATCTCATTTGGTATGTACTATTTGTAAACTGCAATTTGGTAATATTTGAAAGCTTTACATTTTAAAATATTTTGACCTAGTAATTTAATTCCCAGGAACCTGTCCTGAAGCTATCTATTACTTATGGATGCAAATAAAATTATTCGCATAATAATAGTAATCATTTGTCACCATGTTTTTTATAACAGGGAAAAACTAGAAATCACTTAAAAGCCTAAGAATAAGGAAGTGGAAAATTATGCAGCTATGCAGTTCTGTTTTTCAGGAATATTTGTTAAACATGGGAAAATACCCATGACATACTATCCAAAGAAATTAGTATATAATGTTGTATTCATGATATTCCAGTTTGGTATATACATAAGCAAACTTACAACATGAAGACCAAACCAAAGCCAAACCTACTCCCTTCGAGTGATTCTGACTGTAAATCTTTTTAGGAGCAGATTCCTCAGCTTTCTCTTGCATGGCAGCTGGTGAATTTGAACTGCTGACCTTGCAGTTAGCAATCCAATGCTTATCTTATAATGTCCTCAGGGCTTGTAACTTGAAATGTGGCCGAATAACAGTTGATCTCTGAGTGGTAGGGTTGGAGGTGATAATGTTTTTAGCCCCACATCTTCCAATGTTATACAGTGTTACTTTTGCAATAAGAGTACATGTTATATACAGATTCAAATCTTCTAATATAAATACTATTTTATTGATAAGTAACTGGTGGCATAGTGGTTACGAGTCAGGCTGTTCATCTCAAGGTGAGCAGTTCAAAACTATAAGCAGTTTCGCGGAAGAAAGATGAGGCGTCCTGTTACAGGAAGGATTTACAGCCTTGGGAACCCTATGCAGGGTTGCTATAAGTTGGATCCGACTCCACAGCACACCATACCACCACCACCATCTTATTGATTGGTTCCGTTGTCTTTTCTGAGAGGTACTAGAGCATGGGCTAGGCACCGACCAGCGAGCTATGCAGACCTGGTTTTAGATGCAGCTCTGCCTCTTCACCTTTGTGTCTCTTTGAGCATGTAGCTTGCCTAGGCCTCCATTTCCTCAACTGTAAAATGAGCCTTCTAGTGCTTAATGCAGAGTCCTGGTGTGGTGCTACAGTAGGATAAGCGTTGGACTGCTAACCGTGAGGTGGCAGTTCAGACCCACCAGCTGCTCCTCAGAAACCTGAGACAGGGTCTCTATGAAATGGACTGTACGCCATATACCAACAGCGCTCAGTGCATGGAGTTGTCAAGATGAGAAGTGATGGTTTCTGTAATAGCCTAGGCTCCACATGAGCGTGAAGACACAGTGTCCTCCCGTGGTGCTATATTGTTGGGTTAGCAGTTTCTCTCTCAGGCCTAGGTCCGTAGGGGAACTGAGATGGCAGTTCCCTAGATCATTATCTGTGCCTGAGGTTCAGATGAGGAACATTGGTGTGAAGTGCTGGGTGAATAGTAACCAAACTCCCAGACCTGTTACTGTGGGGTCAGTTCATGGTACCCCTGGGTGCTTCTGAGTAGAACTGTGCAGGGTTTTCAGGGCTATAGTCTTACAGATGCAGATCATCAGGCCTTTTTTTGTGTGGCAAAAATGGGTAGATTCGAACTGCCAACATTTTCAGTTGTTGTTGTTGTTAAGTGCCATTGAGTTGGTACCGACTCATAGCGACCCTATGCACAACAGAATGAAACACTGCC
>NW_006408521.1:49830929-49831534 GCF_000296735.1 Chrysochloris asiatica
CTTGAAACAGTTGAACATCAACCATTTCCTTTTGGTACAATGACTGTGTATTCCTTCCATCTTCTCTTGATGCTTTCTGCATCATTCAATAATTTGCCCAGAGAATGTTTCAATAACGAAAGTCGAGGCTTGAATTTTTTCTTCTGTCCCCCTAGCTTGATAAATGCTGAACGTGTTCCTCCCTTTTGGTTTTCTGATTCCAGATCTTTGTACATTTTGTTTTAATATTTGGCTATATCTTCTTGAGCTGATCTTTGAAATTTTCTGTTCAGCTCTTGGGCCTCCTTTCTTCCATTTGCTTTAGCATCTCTACGCTGGAGAGAAAGTTTCAGTGTTTCTTCTGACATCCATTTTGACCTTTTCCTTCTTTCTTGTCTTCTCAATGACTTTTGCTTTCTTCATGTATGATGTTCTTGATGTCATCCTACAACTCTTCTGGTCTTTCGTCTTTAGTGTTTAATGTATCAAATCTGTTCTTCAGATGATCTCTAAATTCAGGTGGGATATATTCAAGATAATATTTTGGCTCTCGTGGACTTGTTTTCATTTTCTTCAGCTTCAGTTTAAATTTGCGTATGAGTAATTGATGGTCTGTTCCACAGTCT
>NW_006408521.1:49831634-49841788 GCF_000296735.1 Chrysochloris asiatica
CTTATTCACTGCCCAGCTTTTGCGTACATAATGAGGTTACTGAAAATACCATGGCTTTGGTCAGGTGTGCCTTAGTCCTCAAGCTGATATCTGTGCTCTTCAACATTTTAAAAAGATTTGCAGATTTGTCTAATGCAGCATGTTTTAGTTAGTAGTCTAGAACACATAGTTTATACCACCCAGGGACCTTCTGGCATAACCAAAAAACCAACCCACTACCACTCAGTTAGTTCCACTTAGTGACAGTGTTATCTTTTTCCCGCACAGTGGCTGGTGGGTTTGAACTGCCAACCTTGTGGTTAGCAGTCCAGTTTTAATCTTATAGTGCCAATAGTTCTCCTTTCTAGCACATTTATTAAGTGCCATTGAGTTCTGAGTCACGCTGATCCTGTATAGCGTTTCTGATGAGCGGCTAGCGGATTTGAACCATCGACCTTGTGGTTAGCAGTCCAGTGCTTATCCTATAGTAACACACCATGGCTGCATTTGTTATTGTTAAGTACCATCCAGTCAATTTCAACTCATTCTGACCCTGTATAGGTTTCTGGCGCTTTAAATCTTTTGGGAGCAGAAAGCCTTATCTTTCTCCCACAGAGCGGCTGATGGGCTCGAACCGCTGACCTTGTTTGCAGTTGAGTGCTTATCATATGGAGTTAGAATTCATGTTATTGTTTTTAACTGAGTTGAGTTGGTTCCGACTCACATTGATCATGTATAGGGCTTCCAGGGAGCAGCTGGAGGGTTTGAATGGCTTACCTTGTGGTTAGCAGTCAAGTGTTTATCCTAGAATGCCACACCAGGGCGTCAGAAAATATGGAACACTTAACAGTTTGCGTGTCATCCTTGCGCAGGGGCTGTGCTAATAACTTTCTCGCTATTGTTCCAATTTTACTATATAAGGCGCTTAATCAATGAAAGCAGTTTCTATTGTTTTTGCCCCAGAAATCCCAGAAAAGAACTGTGGCTTTCTGGATGCCTTTGTTTGGTGAACACACTTTGAGAAAGGCATTTCCTGTCGTTAACTAGTAGGCATCTGTGAGGCAGATTCTCAGGACTGACTTTGGGATCTTGTTTAGCGTATACCCATATGCCCATGGGCAGCTCATCCCATGCACCATTTGCAGTGAGCCAGCTTCAGGCCTCCCCTTGGTGCCCTGCAGTGTTGCCTCCCCCTGGGGAGTTTCAGAACCACACTGCTCTCCCCAAACTGCCATTGTACAGGAGCCGTATCCGGGTCTCAGGTTGGATGCTTTTCACAACTTGCTGTATGGTAATACCACTCAGTTCTGGATGTTCAGACTGCTTTATGGAGACCTTGATAGTTTTTTAATCAAGTACTGCTAAAGGTGTGGTGCTATAGGATAAGTATTGGACTGCTAAACATATGGTTGGTGGTTCAAACCCACCAGCCGCTCCTTAGCTCGGTAGGAGTCAGAGTCGACTGGATGGCACTTAATAATAACAAAAAGGTATTATTTTAATATATTTTCTGTTGAATATTTTCTCATGGCTGCTTCTTTCTTTATTTTTATTTTAGCTACCGACCTACTTCTTGCATGGAATCCCATTTGCTTGGGACTGGTTGAAGGTGTTATTGGGAAAATTCAACTTCATTCAGGTATGTTTCTATGTACACCTTAAACTCGTCAAATTTAATGTGGCATTCTAGAAAATGTTCCTTTCTGGGGGTCATTGTAGATGCTGTTAATGACTTTGATTACTTTGCCTTAACGTTGAGTCAGTTTAAAATGTGCGTATTTCCATTTACATTTTATGAAATGAAAATAAAACTTTAGAAGAAAGGAGGCATAATATTACAATCCCTTCTTTTGTTTAAAAAATGCTTATTAAATGCCTATGGTATGTCGGGACTGTGTTGGTAGTGCATAATGATGATTGAAAGTGGACCCAGTTCTGCCCTCATGGAGTTAACAGTTTGGGGAGACAGACACAGAAATAAAATTGTGGTTATTTGGAAATTGTAGGTACCGCGAGAAAAAGATGCCAAGTGTGATGATTTCAGGGGAGAGAATAGCAGGAATTAGGATGGAGGGGTAACCAGGTGGCAGATGTGGTGACCAGCTTTGGGCCAGGTGTCCATCCCTGTTACAGTCAGCGGGTGCCAGAAAGACTCAGGGTCTGTTCTTGTTCTGTGCAGTAATAGACTTCTAGTCTTCTTAAAATTTTCATTGTGAATTGAGTGAATGTTTATAGAGCAGATTCTCAGTTTTTCGTTCAACAAATCGTACACTTCAATCCACATCAATGACTGCAATCCCCTCCGTGGAACGTCACTCATCCTGCTTCCTCCCTTTGCTTCCTGTTTCCATTCCTGCTTCTTCCCTGGCAGTGGTTGTGTGCCATCGAGTCCGTTATGACTCACAGTGATAGGATCTCTGAGGTTGAAAATCTTTACAGGAGCAGAAAGCCTTATCTTTCTCCCACAGAGTGACTGGTAGATTTGAACTGCTGCCTTTTGGTTAGCAGCCCAGCTCGTAATCTACTATGCTGCCAGGCCTCCCTACTTCTTTCCTAACCCTTCTGAATTTTGTCCTTAGGTGAGTGCCATCCTTTTGATCTTAAATAGTTGCCCATTCGCCCATTCTGAGGTATGTGTACTGCCCTTGTGTTGTCGTCGTCGTCCCCCCCCCCCAATAGACGCATCTGAAAATTGAGCCACAGGGTTCAGTTCAATTCCAGAGGTGATCAATGGCCTTAGTCTTGGGGTTCCACCAGTCTCTGTCTGACCAGTAAGCCTGGTATTTGAGTTTTGTTTCCAATTCCTGTCATTCTATCTAGGTCCTTCTAATGTGCTTCCTTTCAGAGAAGTTGGTTGTGGTAGTTGGCTTCCATTGAGTTCACCTGGTCTCAGGGTCATTCAGATTAAATTTCACTTGGTCCATTGGACTGTTTCCAAGCATCTTCTGTTTTCATCACTCTTCTTTCTCCGGACAGGGAGAGACCAATAGTTGCACCTTACATGGCCACTCGGGAGCCTTTATGATCCCAGTGACTAAGGTGTCTGGGTCTCCTAGTGCACAGTGTAGTCCTTTCTGGGGAGCCCTTTCCAGGGCAGGGAAATTGGTGGAAGGTCTGGGTCTTTCACTGAGGTCTTAAATGGAAGGGTAGACACTTGCACCCTGGGCTCAGAGGTAGTTTGTCAGTGGAAAATATAATAGGTGTTAAACAGATGAGTACCCAAAAGATAACTGAAAAGAACAGAATTAAACACTTTTAACCACCGTATTTTAATTTATTTCCGTGGCTCAGCTTTCAGCCAAACCGTTGTTCGATGTCGTTGAGTCACTTCCGAGTCATACGACCGACCCTATGTTCACGTGCAATAGAACTAGACACTGCATGGTCCTGCGCCTGCCTACAGACACACCTCTGTTTGAACTCACTCTTGCAGCCATTAGGTCCATTCATCTTGTTGACGTCGTCCTCTTTTTCACTGATCCTCTACGTTACCAAGTATGATATCCTTCGGTGTCTCCGATAATGTGTCTGAAGCATGAGAGACAAACCCTCGCCGTCCTGGCTTCTAAGGAGCACTCTGGTTGTACTTCTTCCAAGACAGGCCTTTAAGTGAACAGTGTCACCAAGGAGTACACACTCCTTGGAAAAATCAACCATATGAGATCAAAAGGGGAGCAGTAGGCCAGGGATAGGTCAGAAGGAAGAAAGCAGCTGGGAAGAAGGACAAATGGAACTGGGAAACACAGAGAAAGTAGGAAGAGGGCTGTTAGGTTGTGGGAGTTGCAGTCAATGTCAGAAAACAAAATGTGCATGAATTATTGAACAGGAGACCAATTTGCTTTGTAAACCTTCACTCAAATTGCAATAAAAAGTAAAAAAAAAAAGCCTGCTTCCCTTGCTATCAGTTTTCACATGAGTTATGAGCTGTTGGAGGCTTTCCTATTATTGCTACCTCTGGAGTACACCCTTCTTTGCCTCTTGAAATAAAATTATCGAGCATTTAGGAGCCAGGTTGATTTTTGCATATTATAAAGCACACATTGCTGGAGACAATCTCATTTTGCTTTGCTAGATTCTTTGGTTGGTTTTTAAAATTAGTTGGTTTTTAAAATTAGTTTTTATTATGAAATATTTTATAGCTTCAAAAAGTAGAACCACACATATATACTGTGTAAGTTATTATAAAACAGACACACATAGATCTACCATCCAGATGAAGAGACAGAACATGACCCACCTCCTTAGAGCTCTCTGTGTGCCTCTCTCCAATTGTATCTTCGTTCCTTCCTTTTACGAGAAACTATTATTTTTGAATTTCATGTTTATTATTTCCTTGATTTCCAGTGTAGCTTTTGTTACTTATGTATCCCTGAACAATGTGTTGTTAAAGTGTGTATTTAGGGGGAGTCCTGGTGTGGTGCTACGGGTCCAATGCACTGGACTGCAATGTTGGTTTGAACCGCAAGGTCGGAGGTTCAAGCTCACCAGCCACTCCTAGGAAATCTTATACAGAGTCACTATGAGTCAGAACCAACTCGATGGCACTTAACAGCAACAATATATAAATGATATTAAACCAGGCTTAAAAGTATATTTTTCCCCACTCAGTGTTACAGTTTTGAACTTTATACAACGTGATGTATGAAACTCTGTTTATTTTTACTATTGTATGATTTTCCACTTTATGAATATCATAATTTATCTGTCCTCCTGTTACAAGTAATTGAGTTTTCAGTTTTTTGCTATTGTAAATAATACTGCGATATTGACGGTTGTACATTCTGCCTTTGGTAGTTTTTTAAAAGGGGATTTTACTAATCATTACTAACAAAATAATTAGCATGGTTAAACAGTATCTAAATTGCATTTAGACATTGTTTAACCATGCTAATTAGTTTATTAGTAATGATGCCTACCTGTCCACATTCATACACACACATCCATGCATGTATTTTTATCATGCTCAATTTTTTGTCACCTTTTTGAGCATCATTTACTTTTTAATTTGTAACACAGCAAGTTAGGTAATAAACTGATAACGACATTAAATTTGTAAGCTCTGTTTTCAAGCTTTGACATATAGGGGAAGTTACATAATAGTTTCTTTTACTCATTGTCACTCCAAATGTTAATGACTTAAAACAACAACATGTCTAACGTCTCATGATTCTGTGGGTTGACCAGGCCCCCTTTGGCTCCATGTGCTGTTGGTGTGCGGCATTGGTTTGGCGGCATCCAGCTGGGGGTTGGGCTGGGGCCTCTCCTTGGGCCTCCTTTCCTGGGTAGCCTGGACAATTTTCTTCAGAGTGTGCTGCTGGTGGTGGCTGAGTGCCAAGGACAAACCCCAGTATACAAGTGCTTATCAACCTCTGCTTGCATCACGAGCTTGCTGAGATCCCATTGGCTAAAGGAAGTCTCCTGGCCTAGCCCAGAGCCAGTGGAGGAGGAGACTTCACCAGGACATGAATCCTGGGAGTCTGGCTCACGGGGCCACCAGAGCAACACTCACCCACGATGTCTCTTTGTTGTTGTTGGTCTCTGTTTCTCTGTATATAGGCCCAAATATTTCTGCCCTTAAATGACACCCTGATATTGACAAACATCTGTTTCCTGTAGCCCCACTGGATATGGACTCAGTGCAGATGCCTAGAGATTCTTTCTGGCCCATCGTGGACTATGAGCCCTTCCTAATCACCAGGGTCCACACCCTAGATGGGAGGGTCACTCAGAGCCAGAGCATTTGGACTTGGAAGCCACCCTGAGGTTATCTCCTATAAGCAGTGAACAAATGCAAGTCAGTGCCTGGTGACTTTGTGATGCAGTGACTGTGGTCATTTATGAGGTGGCGCCGTGATGATCATCATGTCCTGTGATCAGCTCATACATACAGGTTCTGAAATGTTCCTGAAGATAATTAAAAAACGGTTGCAACAGTACATTGACAGGGGACTGCCAGAGGTGCAAGCTGGATTCAAACAAGGATGTGAATGAGGATGATCATTGCTGATGTGAGATGATGGGTCTTGGTTGAAAGCAGAGAATACCAGAAAGATATTTAGTTGTGTTTATTGACTGACTATACAAAGGCTTTCAATTGTGTGGATCCTGACAAACTATGGACAACATTGAGGAGAATCAGTATTCTGCAACACTTATTTGTGCCCATGAAGAACCTATACATAGACCAAAAGACAGTTGTTCAAGCAGAATAAGGGGACACTGAATGGCTTAAAATCTGAAAAGCTATGTGCCAGCTGTATCCTTTCACATCACTGATTCAGTCTGTATGCTGAGCAAATAGTTTGAGAAGCTGAATTGTATGAAGAACGTGGCATCAGGATTGGAGGAAGACTGATAAACAACCTGTGATATTCAGATGATACAACCTTGCTTTCTGAAAGTGAAGAGGAGTTAAAATACTTGACTGATGAACATCAAAGACCACATCCTTTGGTATGGTTGCACCTTAGTGTAAAGATAACAAAAATTCTCACGAGGACCAATAAATAACATCATGATAAATGGAGAAAAGATTAGTTGTCAAGAACATCATTTTGCTTGGAATCACCATCCACACTCATGGAAGCAGAAGTCAAGAAATCAAACGATGTATTTACATTAGATAGATCGTCTGCACAAGACCTCTTTAAGAGCAAAGATGTCAGTTTGCGGACTAAAATGTGCCTGAACCAAGCCATGGTATTTTCAATATCCTCATATGCATGCAACAGTTGGACAGTAAATGAATAAAGAAGACTAGAATTGATGTATTGAATTATGGTGTTGGAGAAGAATATTAAAAGTACCATGGACTTTTAGAAGAAGAAACAAATCTGTGTTGGGAGAAGTACAGCCAGAATGCTCCTTTGAAGCCAGGATGATCAAACTTCTTCTTTCATACTTTGGACATGTTATCAGGAGGGACTTGTCCCTGGAAAAGGACATCATGCTTGGTAAAGTGGAGGGTCAGAGAAAAAAGAGGAAGACCCTCCAAAGAGATGATTGGCACAGTGGCATCAGCAATGGCCTCAAGCTTAACAACAGTTGTGAGGGTGGTGAAGCGATGAGCAGTGTTTAGTTCTGTCATGCCTCAAGTTGCTATGAGTCGGAACCAGCTTGACAGCACTTAACAACAGAGGTATGGTCAGCTCCTCCGGTCAGCTCCCACTTACAGGTTTGCATGATCACTAACCTAAAAGTTGGCAGTTCAAACCCACTCAGCAGTACCTTAGAACAAAGGGGTTGACAGTATGCTTATATTAAGATTATAACCAAGAAAACCCTATGGATGTGTAGACATGGGGGTCGCCAAGCGTCGGAATCAGTCCAACAGCAGATAACCACCACCAGTGAGAGAGGGGTGAGGTGGGAGACAGAGTGGGTTGGAAGAGAATGAGATCAAGGAAAAAAGAACAGAGGAGGACAGTCTCTCAGCTCTTCCCCAATGTCACCCCTGTGCCTCCTCCGCCCTTGTTACCTCACTTGTCACTTTAGGAGCTTTGACTGACTGGGGCAGAGAGGAAACAAAGGTAAATCTTTGCTGGGCTCCCTCACCCTGGTAGGCAGCTGACTGAAACCCACTTCTCTGTGTAACTCCACCCCCAGCGCCACGCCCTTTAAGTACCTACCTCATCGCCCTGTCTTACCTTCCTTCTCTGCCCTTGGCGAGGCCTCCCCCCACTCGCTCCTTGTGTCCTCTGGCAGTGGATGAGTGGCCAGGATGGGGTGGGAGGCTGGCTGGTGGTGCACAGTCTGCCTCCATGGGAACATCTTGAGGGCGGAAGATGCAGGAAGCATGTCTGTGCTGAAAGCTGTGCCTTCTCCCTTGTACTTACTCTGTGCATATTAACGTGCTAATGCTTGCTCTTGCTTAGAAATGGGAGCATACATTTATTTCAACAGATGCCACTGACAGGTTGGAAATGGCGTGGGAGAGCTGTCACTAAACTCTGAGCTCGTGGAGTGTCACTGGTTTGTGGGACTGAGGAACCTGACATCCTTGGGGAGCGGGAGACTTACTGTGAAGAAGACTTTCACTAGTCCATACCACTCCTCAGAGAACTTGTACAGGGTCGGTATGAGTCGGAACCGACTCAGTGGCACTTAACAACAATACTACTTACTGGTACCTGCTTCTTGGTCGTTATTTCAAGTTGAAACAGGTCATTCTCCAAATATTGTCTAGCTGTGGTGGTGGTATGCTGTGGAATCGGTTCTGACCCATTGCGACCCTGTATAAGGTTTCTGAGGCTATAAATCTCTACAGGAGCAAAAAGCCTCATCTTTCTTCCATGGAACGGCTGGTAGTTTCGAACTGCTGACCTTGAGGTTAACAACACGACTCATAACCACAACGCTACTAGAGCTCTTATTGTCTAGGTTATTGTTGTTGTTAAGTGCCATCGAGTCAGTTCCAACCCATAGCAACCCTGTATAGGGTTTCCAAGGAGTGACTGGTGAGCTCGAACCGCCCCTAAAACCCAAGCCCACGGCTGTTGCGTCAATTCCAACTCAGCTACCTTATAGGATAGAGTAGAACTCTCTAAGGTTTCTGGGGCTGTAGACCACACAAGGAAACTGACGTCTTTCTTCCATGGTGCATCTGGTGGGTTCAAACCCCCAACCTTAGGTTAGCAGCCTAACATTTAACCTACCACACCATCAGGGCTTTCTACCCCATCTAGCCCAGAGGTGGACTAATCCTGAGAGGCCGTGTATTGCTTTCTTAAGTTGTTTTGTGTCATATTACTTCATCTAAGCTTCAGTTGTGTGTCTCTAATTCGAAGATGAGAATCCCTCTGAATACAAGTACTGGGAAGCCTCATGACTGTTCATGTGAAATACTTTGCACAATTCTGGGTGGTTAGGAGCCATTGAGTCAGTTCTGACTCCTAGTGACCTTGTGCACAACAGAAGGAAATGCTGCCCAGGCCTGCCCCATCTGCATCATGGTTGTGTTTGAGCCCATTGTTGCTGCCCCTGTGCCAGTCCATCTCATTGTGGGGTCTTCCTCATTTTCGCTGACCCTCCACTTTAAGCATGATGGCTCTGGTCCCTCCTGAGAATATGTCTGAAGCATGAGAGACAAAGTCTGACCACTCTGATTTCTAGGGAGCATTCTTCCAACCCAGATTTGTTTGTTGTCCTAGCAATCCATGGTGCTTTTAATATTCTTCTCAAGCACCATAAATCAATTCAGAATTTGAATTATGTTCTGAGTAAGCATTTTAATTTGAATTATGTTCCAGGTTGTTGTTGTTGTTGTTAGGTGCCACTGAAGCAGTACCGACCCATAGCGACCTTATGCACAACAGAATGAAACACTGCCAATCCTGGGCCAACCTCACTACTGTGGCCACACTTGAGTCTGTCGATGTTGCCACTTGACCAGTCCATCTCGTTGGGGGTCTTCCTCTTTTTTCTGACCCTCCACCCTACCAAACAGGATATCCTTCTCCAGTGACTGGTACCTCCTGACACTATGTCCGAAGTATGAGAGACTAAGTTTCGCCATCCTGGCCTCCAAGAAGCACTCTGGCTGCACTTCTTCCAAAACGAAACTATTGGTTCTTTTGGCAGCCCAGGGCACCTTCAATACTCTCCTCCAACCCCATAACTCAGAAGCATCGATTCTTCTACAGTCTTCCTTATTCACTGTCCAGCTTTCACAAGCATATGAGATTATTGAAAATACCATGCCTTGGGTTAGGCGCACCTTAGTCCTCAAACTGACATCTTTGCTCTTCAACACTTTAAAAAAGTCTTGTGTAGCAGATTTGCCTAATGCAATACGTCATTTGATTTCTTGACTGCTGCTTCCGTGAGTGTTGATAGTTGATCCAGGAAGAATGAAGTCCTTGACAACTTCAATCTTTTCTCCATTGATAAGAGTGTTGTTTATTGGTCCAGTGGTGAGGATTTTTGTTTTCTTGACATTGAGATGTAATCCATACTGAAAGCTGTGCTCTTTGATCGTCATCAGTAAATATTTTTATTTTAAGTCCTCTTCACTTTGAGCAAGCAAGGTTGTATCATTTGCATATACAGGTTGTTAATGAATCTTTCTCCAATCCTGGTGCCACGTTTTTCTTCATATAACCCAGCTTCTTGGATTATTTGCTCAGCATACAGGTTGAATAAGTATGGTGAAAGAATACAACCTTGTCACACACCTT
>NW_006408521.1:49842988-49862144 GCF_000296735.1 Chrysochloris asiatica
AGCTTTTCCATAGTCTCTTTGTGCAGATGTAGTCAATTTGATTTCTATGTATTCCATCTGGTGAGGTCCAGGTGTATAGTTGTGTCTTATGCTGTCTAAAGAAGGTATTTGAAGTGAACAAATCATTGGTTTTGCAGAATTGTAGGATTTACACCCTCGGAAACCCTGTACAGGGTCGCTATGGGTCGGAACCGACTCGACGGCACTTAACAACAACAACATCATGCATTCTTTAGCATCATTTCTATCACCAAGGCCATATTTTCCAACTACTGATCCTTCCTCTTTGCTCCCAACCTTTGCATTCCAATCACCAGTAATGATCAAAACATCTTAATTGCATGTTTGATCAATTTCAGATTGAAGAAGTTGATAGAATTCTTCTATTTTATCCTCACTGGCTTTAGTGGTTGGTGTGTAAATTTAAATAATATTGGTATTAACTGAGCTTCCCTGTAGGCACATGGATATTATCCTATCACAGACAGCGTTGTATTTCATGACTGATCTGGATATATTCGTTTTGACGATGAATGAAACACCATTCCTCTTCAATTTATCATTCCTGACATAGTAAACTTTGTGGTTGTCAGATTCAAAATGGCCAATACCAGTCCATTTCAGCTCACTAATGCCTAAGATATCAATGTTTATGCGTTCCATTTAATTTTTGACAACTTCCAATTTTTCCAGATTCATACTTCGTACATTCCATGTTCCAATTTTTAATGGATATTTACAACTGTTTCTCTTCATTTTGAGTTGTGCCCCATCAGCAAATGAAGGTTCTCTGGGCTTTTCTTCCACAAGCTTTACTCCATTCGCTTTATCACGGTCAACTCTATTTTGAGGAGACAGCTCTTCCCCAGTTGCATTTTGAGTGCCTTCCAACTTGAGGGGCTCATTTTCTGGCATTATATCTGACAGTGTTTCTCTGCTATTCATAAAGTTTTCAGTGACTAACTATTCGGAAGTAGTTCGTCACTCTTTCTTCCTAGTCTGTCTTCGTCTGGAAGATCATCTGAAATCTGTCCACCATGGGTGAGCCTGCTGGTATTTAAAATACCGGTGGCATAGCTTTCAGAATCACAGCAACTCCCAAGCCACCGTAGTACGACAAACTGACAGACAAGTGGTGGCCGTTTGGTTTTAAGTGGAAACTGTCACTTTAAATTTCGAAGAGATCTGTGCGTTAGCGTAGTAGAACCCTTCAGTGGTGGCGGTGGGGTGTCCATTCGCTCAGGTATCCCCTCTAGTCACCAGAATGGAGGTGCACAGACAGCAAGAGACCAATGGACAGATACCAAAAAAAACAATGTCCACACCTGTATCTCCGTGGTTCTGTCAGGTGTCTGTGACTGTTCTGAACCTTCCCTTGCTTGGTCTCTTCCAAGATGGTGGCTCCGGGAGCAGCTGAGCATCTTGAATTAGGAAGCAATGGATTTCTTGAGTCTGCCACAAATTCCCCTAGCTGTAAGCCTTCCAAGCTTCTAAATATTCCTTTATATGTGGTTCAGAGTTCTGGTACCATCCCCTGAGCCTGCTTGGTCCGGTATTCTGTGTTGTTGCTCACGGAGCTCCTCACTGCATGTGTACCCGATCCGCCATCTTGGCTACCAAAAAAAAAAACAAAAAACCCCAAAACAAAAAAACCACCCAGGTGTTCTAGGTGGCTCTTATTAAGTGCTGTCGAGGTGGTTCCAACTCATAGCGACCCTGTATAGGGTTTCCAAGGAGCGGCTGGTGGGTTTGAGCTACCGACCTTGAGGCTCAAACTGACCTTGTCCTACAGCGCCACCCTAGGGCTCCATGATCTGGGTAGTGAGCATTATGATTTGAATGAGGTTCTGGGCAGTATAAGCATTATTATAATGACTCTTATTTTCCTCTTATCTTTGATGGTACTTCGAGGGGTCAGATAATCGAGAGACTTATTTAAGTGTTAGATATGTAATTTTGGATACATTTTAAACTTGGACTTTTTTCCAGTAATGTTAATAGTGGCAGAAACTGTCATAGGAACATGTCACTAAATGATTACCTAGTGGGGATCTGTATACAGTAATTCTTAGTAGTAATATACTGGTAACATTGTTGTTGTTAAGTGCCATTGAGGTGACTCTGACCCATAATGACCCTGTATAGGGTTTCCAAGGAGCAGCTGGTGAACTTGAACTGCTGATGTTGCAGTTCAAATGGCTTTGTAGTCTGGCGCATTAACCCACAGCGCCACACCAGGACTCAACTAGTAACATTAGTGAAGGTTATATTTCATAATCATGTGCTAGGAGAATTTAAAAATACTTTTTTGTTGTGGTATTCTATGCTGATAATAACCCTTCCTTTCAGCAAGCTCTGTCCTCCAAAAATGTTTCATTAACTCTGGTGCTTAGACAGTCTCTCTGAGGACCTTTGAGTCACAAGCTCTCAGCCCCAGACATGAGCAGGCAGTGGCCTTGGGCGGGTTATGTAATGTAGTGGAATTCAGTCTGTCCCCAACAACTGCAGTGTTCTGACCTAGGTCTGCTCTGTTGGGGTTTAATTGGGTTGAGGAACAGGAAATAGGAGAGACATGTAATGTGACTAATAGGTATGTTGTCATTTGCTGTTGAGTTGGTTACGACTCACGGTGGCCCTATAGGACAGAGTAGAACCATCCCATAGGGTTTTCAAGAGTCGTCTTTCCCCGTCTCTCTGTTTCTTGTGGTCTGGGAAGAAGGTTACAAAGCAACGTAGTTTTCCATTCAACAATGTGTGGGCATTTTGTTTCATGACATCAGGTGCAATCTGCTCAGTGTAACACGTTCTTCCTACTTCCCTGAGTCTGAGGCTTATCTTTATGGGGTCAGGTCATTTCTCCCATGGAGCAGCTGGTAGGTTTGAACTGGACCTTTCAGTTTGCAGCCAAGCACTATAGCCAGTGTATCACCAGGTCTCCTGACAAACAGATGAAAGAAAAGCTCCGTAGAAAACAAGACTTTTGATTAGCTCTGGTGTCCAGGAGGACACGCAGAAAGATTGGATAGTCAAATTCTCATTACATTTGTAGTTGCGCTTCGATGTTCTGTTGGTCTTCGTTTAAGGAGCCCTCGTAGCACTGTAGGATAAGCATGGGACTGCTAACCACAAGGCCGGTAGTTTAAAGCCGCCAGCAGCTCTGTGGGGAAAGGTGTGGCCATCTGCTCTTGTGAAGATTTACAGCCTTGGAAACCCTGTACAGGGTCTTTTTGAGTTGGAATCGATTCGGTGGCAGTGGGTTTGGTATTTTGGGGGACGGTCATATTTTGTGTGTGTCCAGGAAGATGGGGGGCTGTGTGTGGGAGTTGTTCACTGCCGTGCCCACCCCTGGCAGGGTTTTGACTCACAGCAGAGGTTGATCCAACATGTTCACTGACGCGTGTTGGTTGAACTAACATTTATGGCGTGTGTGCTGGCTGCTGGGAGTGTAGACTGAATGGGAGAGGTAGATATTTCATCATCAGTTTACACTGCTGAGAAAACAATGAATGCTGCAGCTGTGTATGACAGAGGGGCCTGATGGCTTGCCTGGAGGAGGCGGGGAGGCCTCGAAGGAGTCATGAGAAAGTGATGTCTGAGTTGAGACGGCCCGTGTCTCAGTGTGTGCATATGTGGGCTTGAGTGAGGGTTGAGGGTGGGGATTGAGGAGAGAGAGTTTCCCACATGATTTCTGTTCTTGTGTTTTTTTCTGTGTACTTAATGCCCAGGGTTTAGCTGTGTCCTTACATGGATATCCATGAGAAGATTGCTGTAGGCTGGAAAGTTTAAATGAATCACAAAAGCTCTTTAAGGTTAAATTTATTTTGAAGATTGAGAAGAGACTTAGCTAGGGTAAAAAGTATCAGGGTATGAAAAGGCAAACATTCATGATCGAAGGTATACATCCCATGATATACTCAGAAAGACTTTGAAGAGAAATTGTCAGAAATCTTGATTCAGTTGGGAAAAGAAACCCTTTGTATAGTAAGTGAATTAGGACTTGTCATACTGAACAGTTGTAGACGAAACTCACTCAAATACACTTCATTCATTACGGCAGGACTTGCCATCTGCTCTCTTCCCACTTCTGATGTGATGAAGAGGTTTCAACTATTAAAATGCATTATGCATATGATTTTAAAAGTGTCATATTGGTCTTCTGTTGTCTATGGAAACTTCTTGATATTACATTAATACCATAAACTATTTTTCATCTTTTAGTGATGAGTGAGTTGTCATTAGCATGACTTTAGTACTTTCTTTAGACCAAATGAAACCACTACCATTGAGTCTGTTCCAGTTCAGTGACACTGAATAGGTTTTCCAAGGCTGTAAATGTTTATGGGAGCACAAAGCCTCATCTTTCTCCCATAGAGCAGCTGTGGGCTTGAGCTGACCTTATGGTTAATAGTAGTACAATGCCACCAGGGCTCCTTTAGAAGTCATTGGAAAACTCCACTCCACAAGAGTTCCTCACTGGAGAAAAACAAGGGAAGCATGTCTGGGCCCAGAGAGCTCTGGGTATTTCTGGAGCAAGCCTTCTGTCTAAACAGAAGTGTAATTGCCCACATACAATTACACTGTAAGATGAGCAACTTGTTTTAATAACTCAGGTTATTAAAGGCAAGAACTCTGATGGTTGTACAGTCTAGAAATGTATTGCTATCATAAGAGTTTTACACTTCTAATGGGGTAGGGTCTTATAGTTTGTAAATTATATAGTTGAAAACATTCCTAAGATCCCGCTGGTGTAGGTTGTTGTTGTTACTTTTTCCTCAGCTTGTTTTTTTCTTTCTTTCTGAACTTTGCTTATTTTATTGTTGAGAACATATACAGCGAAACAACACCAACTCAACAATTCCACCTGTACAATTCAGTGACGTGGATGGCATTCTTCAAGTTGTGCCACCATTGTCACCCTTCTCATAAGAGTCGTTCCTCGTCTGTTAACACAATCTTGTTGTTAAGTGCCATCGAGTCAGTTCCAACCCATAGTGACCCTGTATAGGGCTTCCAAGGAGTGGTTGGTGAGCTTCAACTGCCGACCTTGCAGTTCAAACGGCTTTGCAGTCTGGCACATTAACCCACAGCACCACACCAGGACTCGATCTTACTGCCCTCTAAAATTTTTAGTTGTCATCAATTTGATCCCATAGAGATAGCCCTTAAAATAGCATAATGTCCAAGGCAGAACCTTTTTCACTAGTTAAGATAAACTACTCTTTGGTTTTAAGATGATTTCAGGCTATGTTTTTGGTTTAAGGTTTAAAGATTATCTCAGGGCAATAGCTTCAGGGGTTCATCCAGCCTTTGTGGCTCCAAAAAGTGTAGAGGCCATAAGAATCTGAAATTCTCTTCTTCATTTCCCCCTTTTGCTTGGAATTCATCTGTGGAATCTTTGATCAAAATGTTCAGTAATGGTAGGCAGAAGCCATCGGTTCTTCTGGTCTCATGGCATTTTAGGCAGTTGTTTATGGAGGAATTAGCCGCATTCCATATCCTCCTCCTATACCGGACTCTTCTCCTTCTTCTGCTGCTCCAGATTAATGTTGTTGTTAGGTGTCATCGAGTCGGTACCAACGCATAGCGACCTTATGCACAGTAGAACAAAACACTGCCCGATCCTGGACCAACCTCACTATTGTTGCCACACTTGAGCCCATTGCTGCTGCCACTTGGCCAGTCCAGCTCGCGGGGGGTCTTCCTCTTTTTCTCTGATCCTCCACCTTACCAAACATGATATCCTTCTCCAGCGACTGGCCCTTCCTAACAATATGTCCGAAGTATGAGAAAAGAAGTTTGGCCATCCTGGCCTCTAAGGAGGACTCTGGCTGCACTTCTTCCAACACAGATCTGTTGGTTCTTTTGGCAGCCCATCGTACTTTCAATATCCAGATTAATAGAGACCAATTATTGTGACTTGGATGGCTGCTTGTAAGCTTTTAAGACCCTTTCACGACACAAAGAACTAGAAGGCAGAACAGAAGCACTAAGCATGTTATAAGGCCAATTACCTGGAATTTCCCATGAGTCCATGACCCTAGCCCTCCAAGTCAAGGATCTGGATCCTGTGAGGTGTTTGCTTAGATATCAGCAGTCTCACTCAGAAGCTACTCTGTTGTTGTTGTCATTGTAGATACGTACGAGAGGGTTTTGAATTCTTTTTTTTTTAAGTCCATTTTTCCATGGGCTTTTAGAAGTCCCCTTATATATCCAGCACCACTCGTCTGTCAGTATGTTGTACTGTGGTGACTTGCATGTTGCTGTGATTCTGGAAGCTATGCCACTGGTATTTTAAATACCAGCAGGGTCACTCACGGTGGACAGGTTTCAGTGGAGCTTCTAGATGAAGACAGACTAGGAAGAAGGAGAGATGGATTACTTCTGACTATTTAGTCCCTGAAAACCTTGTGAATAACAGTGGAACATTGTCAGCACCAGAATATTAAATACTGAAACATGGTGAAGAGCACCAGAATATTGTCAGATATAATGTCAGAAGACGAGTCACTCAGGTTGGAAGACACTCAAAATACAACTGGGGACGAGCTGCCTTCTCAAAGTAGAGTTGACCGTGATGACACAAATGGAGTAAATCCTTCAGGACCTTCATTTGCTGATGGGGCATAACTCAAGATGAGGAGAAGCAACTGTAAACATCCATTAATAATTGAAATGTGGAATGTACAAAGTATGAATCTAGGAAAATTGGAAATTTTCAAAAATTAAATGCAACACGTAAACATCAATATCCTAGGCTGATAATGGACTGATATTGGCCATTTTGAATCTGAAAATCACATGGTTTACTATGCCAGGAATGACAGATTGAAGAAGAACAGCATCACATGCATCATCAAAAAGAGTATTTTAAGATACATCTTGAAGAACAACACTGTCTGTGATAGTAAATATCCATACACCTACAAGGAACACCAGTTAATACCACTATTATTCAAATTTATGCACTAACCACTAAAGCCAGCAATGATGAAATTGAAGAATTCTGCCAGCTTCTTCAGTCTGAAACTGATGAAATATGCAATCTAGATATATTGATCATTACTGGCAATTCGAATGCAAAGGTTGGAAACAGAGGAATAGTCAATAGTTAGAAAATATGGCCTTGGTGATAGAAACGATGCTGGAGATCACATGATAGAATTTTGCAAGACCAGTGGCTTCTTCATTTCAAATACCTTTTTAAACAATATAAAAGATATACCGACTTTGCCACATGGACTACACAGAAATTAACTTGGCTACATCTGTGGAAAGAGACAATGGCAAAGCTCCATATCATCAGCCAAAACAAGTCCAGGGGCAGACTATGGAACAGACCATCAACTGCTAATATGCAAGTTTAGGCTGAAGCTGAAGAAAATTAAAACAAGTCCCCAAGAGCCAAAATATGACCTTGAACAAATACTACTTGAATTTAGAGATCATCTCAAGAACAGACTTGATGTATTAGACACTAAAGACCAAAGACCAGAAGAGTTGTGGGGTGACATCAAGAACATCATACAGGAAGAAAGCAGAAGGTCATTAGGAAGACAAGAAAGAAGGAAATGACCAAAATGGATGTCAGAAGATATGCTGGAACTTGTTCTTCGATATGGAAATGCTAAAGCAAACGGAAGAAATGAGGAGGTACAAGAGCTGAACAGACAAAGTCAAATGTTACAATGAAATCTGCAAAGACCTGGAGTTAGAAAACCAAAAGGGAAGAACATGTTCAGCATTTTTCAAACTGAGGGACTGAAGAAAAATTTAAGCCTCATGTTGCAGTATTGAAGGATTCTGTGTGCCAAATAGGAATCCTGGTGTGGCTCTGTAGGATAAGCACTTGACCACAAGGTCGGTTTTAATTGCAGAGTCGGCAGTTCAAACTCAACAGCCACACCTTGGAAACCCTATACAGGGTCGCTGTGAGTTGGAATTGACTCGACAGCACTTGACAACAACAACAACAACTACAACGGGTAAAATATTGAATGATGTTTAAAGCATCAAAAAAAGATGGAAGGAACACAGAGTCACTGTAGCAAAAAGAAACTTCAAGAGGTAGGATATGATTAAGAGCCTATGGTACTGAAGGAAGAAGTCCAAAGTGCACTGAAGTCATTGGCAAAGAACAAAGCACCAGGAATTGATGGAATACAAATTGAAATCTTTTAACAAAGTGAGGCAGCACTAGAGGCACACACTCATCTGTGCCAAGAAATTTGGAAGACAGTTGACTGGAAGAGATCCATATTTGTGCCCATTCCAAAGAGAGGTGACCCAACAGAATGTGGAAATAATCAGACAATATCATTAACATTGCATGCAAGTAAAATTTTGCTAAAGTTAATACCAAAATGGGTGCAACCGTACATTGGCAGAGAACTTCCAGAGGTTCAAGCTGGATTCAGAAGAGGACATGGAATGGGGGATATCATTACTGACATCAGATGGATCTTGGCTAAAAGCAGAAAATAACAGAAAGATGTTTATCTGTGCTTTATTGACTACACAGAGGGTTTTGATTGTGCAGATCATGAAAAGCTATGGACAGCATTGCAGAAAATGAGTATTCCAGAACACTTAATTGTGTTCATGAGGAACCTGTACATAGATGAAGAGGCAGTTGTTAGAACAGAACAAGGGACACCAAATGGTTTAAAATCAAGAAAGGTATGTATCAGGGTTGTATTCTTTCACCATACTTATTCAATCTGTATGCTGAGCAGATAATCTGAGAAGCTGGATTATATGAAGAAAAATGTGGCATCAGGATTTATTAACAACCTGTGATACGTCTGCTGAAAATGAAGAGGACTTAAAATACTTACTGATGAAGATCAACGACCACAGCCTTCGGTATGGGTTCACCTCAATGTATAGAAAACAAAAATCCTCACCACTGGACCAATAAACAACATCCATATCAATGGAGAAAAGATGGAAGTTGTGAAAGACTTCATTTTGCTCATATCAACCATTAACACTCATGGAAACATAGTCAAGAAATCAAATGACGTATTGCATTAAGCAAATCTGCTACACAAGACTTCTTTAAAGTGTTTAAGAACAAAGATGTCAGTTTGGGGACTAAGGTAGGCTTGACCCACACCTCATATGCATGTGAAAGTTGGACTGTGAATAAGAAAAGTTGTAGCAGAATTGATGCATTTGAGTTATGGTGTTTGAAGGGAAATATTGGAAGTAACATGGACTGTGTTGGAAGCAGTGCAGCCCGAATGCTCCCTGGAAGTCTGGATTGTCAGACTTCATGTCTCATACTTAGGACATATTGTCAGGAGGGAGCAGATAATATGTCCCAGAGCAGACAATGAAGACTGTTTATTTAAATGACTTATCAGTTTTTTTTACAGTCTTGGGACCCTTCCTGTAGGAACCAGTCACACCCAACTTTGAGAATGTCCTGTCTTCTCTCAATGTAGTAATTTATCTTCATGAAAATAAATCTGCATCATGAATAAAAGATCCTAGTGACCTGTATTTAGTATGCCAGAGTTTAATAGATATGAAAGTATGTAATACATTAAAGTTTTTAATAAACATGTAACAAGACATTTTGGCAATTTAGGAGAATAAACTACAGTAATCTCGACAATGTACTTTCATGTAGGACATCATTTTACACAACAGTACTTTAAGTGAGGCTTTGATAGTTTCCTAAGACTCATATCTTTTATAGTGGCAAGAGATTACATTTCACGAAAGTGTTGTAGATTAATTCCTTTTGTGGCAGATCGTTATTAAGGATTTAAGCTTGGTGTAAGCTGAATGTGCTCTAAATGCACTGCTTGCTACTTTTGAAATAGACCTACTGAAGAACTTCTTGCCCTACATGCTCTTCCTGTGACTCGTCGTCACTTTTTTTGTGTAGAGTCAGACTGGGGAAACTTTAGTAGACAACAGAATGCCCAGCCAAGAAGTTGGTGTGTTTGGAAGATGACTGAGTTAATCATTGGCTCTTTAATCACTACGCACAGTAAAAGTCCAATGTGTGGTGTATTTATATCAGGTACCTGAGATTTGAGCAGTGAAAATACGGATGACAAAGTCCATTTGAGTTGCATGTTAAGGGGAAAAAAAGTCATTTTAAAGCTTTCAAATAAATTAGATGAATGAATGAATACCAAGAAAAACAAATGCTGTCCATTATGTTGATCTCCTTATATGAGAGATGTTACACCGTGGGCTTTAGATTGCTTTTGTTGTTAAGTGCCGACATTTCAGTTCGACTCATAGTGACCCTGGATAGGGTTTCCACAGAGCAGCTGGTGAGTTTGAAGTGCCAGCCTTGCGGTTCAAATAGAACTTGTGGCCCAGTGCGTTATCCTGCAGTGATTTGAGTACTGTTTGGGTTTGGGGTTAGTGGTCATACTCTGCTCATCTGAAGTTGTTCCAGTGAGATCTGGATTTATATAGTATTTTTGTTGTTAAGTACTGGCAAGTTGGTTCTGACTCATAAAGATGCCACATAGAGTTTTCAACTGCCAACCTTGTGGTTTGCAATCCAGTGCTGATCCTACAGCACTACATAACAAAGAGTTGCTCTAGCAGGGTCCAATGGCTTAAAGATAGTTTTTCAGTCTAATAAATCCACCAGCTGAAAATGCAGGGTCTCTGTGACAGGGCACTTAACAATAGCAAATACGACAATGGGGAAAAAAGTCAATTTTGTAACCCCAGGAAATGGAAGGCAAGGAAACTTGATTTCCCCAGCAAACTAAGACAATAAGGAGTATGTTGAGGGAACGTGACCAGGGGGGCAAATGAGAACAGGTAGTCCTGGAAAATGTTCAGTTACTAGCCATTGGACAAGTGAGTCTCTTCAAAGGGAATAAGTAATGGTGGGGTCAAGGTTTACATTCAATTTGTGAAAAACCTGTTTTCTCCCGACTCATCACCCCTCCTCTGCCTCTGTCTACATGGCTGTCCATTCCACTGGCATCAAGTGAAGATACTGTGCCTGCAATACTAACATAAAAAAATACAAGTGGCATGTATTTATACAATCCTTGTATGATTTGATTATAAAATCAAAAGGCTGGGTCAAATGCATATCTTCCAGAAGTATTGTTTCAGCTGCCCCGGCTGGTCTTGCTATTCAAGATAGTTGCTTCCTTATCCGTTTTCTTATCTTGCTGGGGAAGTCAGTTTTCTTGTCCTGGAAGAGCCCGGGTTACAAAATGGACTCTTCTCTTGCTTCCCCATTGTCATTTATTAATTCAGTGAATAGATGCCAAAGTATGCTGCTAAATGAAAGCTATTTTTAAGCTCTGTTTTATACTATTTATCCAGGAGCCCTAGTGGTACAGTAAATTAAGCATTAGGCTGCTAACCACAAGGCTGGCAGTTCAAACCCACAATCTGCTCCAGGGAAGAAAAATGAAACCATTACAGCCTCGAAAACCTTGTGGAGCAGTTCTACTTCTTCCTATAGGCTACTGTGAGTTGAAATTGACTTGATGGCAGTAGGCTTGGATTTTGTGTGTTTTTTGATGTTGTTTACTGATCATTTGTTTCAAGAATCAATACCCTGTCCTAGCTTAAAACTTCTGTCTTTGGCAGAAAATGCACTTTCTAGTTTTGTCGTCTTTGCTCTAGTATGTACGGAGCTCTAGTATCATAATGGATTACGAGCTGGACTGCTAACTGCTAGGTTGGTAGTTCAAATCTACCAGTTGCTCCACGATAGAAAGAGGAGGCTTTTTATTCCCATAAAGTTTTGCAACCTTGGAATCCCTATAGGGGATCGCTGTGAGTTGGTACTAACTCGATGGCATACAACCTCCACCACCAGCTAGTAGGTAGGACTCCTGCTGTGTTCTTCATTTCTACTTCAGAAGGAGCTATTTGGAAAAGTGAGATAGAATTCATGAACCGCAAAAAGCAGCCTGCACAGTTCATAACTCAGTGTTGTTGGGTTTTTTAAAGTGTATTCGCAAGGTTGTGAGATCACCAGTACTATCTCACTCCATGTTCATCCCTTTAAAAAGGAAATTCTATCCTTATTTTGCCCTTCTCCAGTTCCTTGCAGTGACTAATGTGAACGTTTCATGTAAATAGAATCATGCACTGTTTGGTCCTGTGTTACTCAGCATAATCTCTTCCCTGCTCATGTTGCAGAATGAACCAGAGTTTCATTAGGTGTTTTTTGTTTTTGTTTTTTTTTTGCTTCATTCCTTTTTATGGTTGAAGAACAATCCACCCAATAGCTTCATGCGTGCATCAGATGGGGGACATTTGGATTGCTTCCAAAGAGGAACTTTTTTCAATTTGAAAGTTTGAATGAGTAGTACTAATCAACCGCACATGAATTAACAGCAATTATGTGTGCACATTGTTTGACTTGTAAATAGCAGTAGGAAAGGATGGAAAGGATCGCTGTGAGTCAGGACCAACTGGATAGCAATGAGATTGGTTTGGGTTTTGGTCTTAAGAGGCATTCAGTGAAAGGTCTCTCTTCCTCCTCTGCCCTGTTGGCTCAATTCCCACAGTCTTGTGCAGTCCTTCTGGAGTCCTGGCGTGGCGCTGTGGGCTAATGCGCTGCACTGCAAAGTCATTTAAACTACAAGATGAGGGGGTGAAGCTCACCAGCTACTCCTTAGAAACCCTATACAGGGCCGCTATGGGTTGGAACCGACTCGGCATCACCATCATTATTCATTTCTTGTAACTCCTTCCAGTGTTTTCTTCCACATTTATAAATACAAATATTTAAGCATAAATTCTCGATTTCCTTTATATAAGTTAGCACAGTCGTTAGTATTCTACACATGTATTTTTCTCCTAAAAAAATATATCTTAGTGGTCGTTCCAAAGCTGTCCACAGAGAGGATCACCATTTTAAGAAAATAATCTGTATAGTATTTTACTGTATGGAAGTATCATAATTTATTTAGTCTGTTTTCTATGAGTAGAATTTTAGGTCCCTTTCCATCTTACTCTTTAATAATGCTGCTGTGGATAATCTTGTATGTGTGAACTTCCTTCATTTGTCAGGGTATATTGCCAGAATTGGAATTATTCTGTCAAAGGATAGAAGCATTTGTGGGTTTAATAGATATTCCCAAGTTGTCCCTACAGAGACAGTGCCAAGTTACATTCTCACAACAATGTCTGTTTACCCCCAGCCAGATGAAGTGCATGATAGCATGTTTTTGTATTTCTCCATTGTGATAGAAACACATTGCTGTATTTCACAGTGCAAACGAGGATGTCTCAGTGCAATTTTCAGTCACTTTCCCTTGTATTGAATGAGCGTGGGCATCCTTTCATGTTTTCTTAGCCACCTGCAGTCTCTTTTCTCTGAATGTATTCTCGTCTCTTTTGCTCATCTCTCTCTTGAATCCTTTGTCTTTTCAATTTTTAGAAAAACTCTTTATAAATTAGGGAGATTAGTCCTTTGGTTGCAAATATTTTCTCCTTTGCCTTTTGTTAATGCTGAAGTTTCTGATTCTAGCATTATTAAATTTAATCAATATTTGTGATGCAAATATTGTTTTCTCATTTGTCTTTTTGCTTTGTTGAGGTTTCTGATTTTAATGTAATTAGATATAATCAATGTTTTGTTTTATGTTTTCTTTACTAAGGAAATCCAAAGGCAAGTTGGGAGGGTGATAAAAATTCTAATTCATTGATCAGCTTACCATTTTCCAAAGAAGAAAGGAGTTAGGGTTAGATTCCTTAGGTTAGGACCTTACGCCTTTGCTCACTGCCGTTGAGTTGGTTCTGATTCATAGCGACCCTGTGCAGGGTTTTGGGTTTAATAGATATTTCTCTATGCTGGATACTTTTCATTTGCTGCGCCTTTGCTTGCTACACCTCAGGGCAAAAAAAAGTGCAAAAAGTGACAGACTAGGCACACACGTAGTAAAGAAAAGACATCAGAAAAGCTCAAAAAATAGAAAAAGAAAACCACCTTAACAAAGCCAACAATAATGAGAAGGGTAAACACATAGCTCTAAGAGTTGCTTATCTGTTCTTCTTCATATCTTTGCCACCCTCAACTTGTCCCGTAGATTGCCAGTTAATCTCATTGTATCCCTCAAACCATCAGACACATGCATATTATATCTTCTGTCTTACACGAGGGCGGGTAGCACACTCTGGCTGCTCTCTTTACTGGAGAACAGATTCAAGAGCTGTTCTTATCAGTCTTCTCAGCTGCCCAACCTTCATCGTGTAGATGTGTCACAGTGGATGTGCCGGTCTTGGCATTTAGGATGCTTCCAGTATTTCACCATTACAAACTGCTGTAATGAGTAGAGGTGAAAGTGTTAGGGGGTATCTTCAGGGTAAATTCGTAGGCGTGAGATTGCTTACTTAAAAGTTAAGTACAAATGTTTTGTGAGGGTATGTCAGAAAATATTGCTATAGGGTTCCAGTATATATATGCACTGGTTTTTTCCAAACAAAATGTGTTGAAACAAGTCTCTGAAAGCAGGCTGCAGACAAGTTCTCTCAGTAATATACTTGGTTTCGTCTCGTTAGGGTGCCTACAAAGTAAAGTCCAATCAAAACAATGGCTTCATGGGGACTCTAGACCCAGAGAGGGAGAGGAGCTGTGTGCTGACGACTGGGGGTGGGAGGTAGGCTTGCAGAGTATACCCTTTGGTTGGTTGATGATGCATGGAGGGGATTGTAACCATGGCAATGAAATGATATGTAAAGCTAATGTTCTCCCATGTAAACTATCATATAATTCACAATAAAACATTAAAAAACAACAACAGTGGCTTCAGAAGGGGGTCTGCTGGGCCAGTTAAATTAAGGCGGAGAGGTCAGCTCCAAAGGTGACTGTTTTTGGGATTCCAAGGCGTAATTGCGATAGATTTTTCTCAAAGGACACAGGACTGTCCTAGAAGTTAATCATGAAGAAGTTTTAAGACAATCACAAACTGCTTGAGTGAGAAATGACCAGAAAAGTTGTGCTGAGGAATTTTTTCCCATTACGACAACTTGCTTATTCTTTGAGGATAGCAAAGACTGCCCTATAAGAATTTCTTTGGGAAACTTTACCCTGACCCCCTAAAACTCTGACCTTGTCCCTTTAGACTTCTTTTTGCTCCTCAAACTCAAAGAACATTTTGAAGGAACACGATTTGAGTCCTTCAACCATGGCCAAAGTGCCATTTTGATGTGGTGTGTATCTAAGAGCACAGAATTCTTTGGGAAGGGTTAGAGAGAGAGAGAGAGAGACCCTGCCTTAGAAAAAATGTATTGACCTGTTTGAGGATTTGTTAAGACACAGTAACTTCATTTTTTTAAGTTTTTATTGTGTATTGAGTGAGTGAAGGCCTAGAGGACAGATCACCATTTTTACATTCAACAGATTGTTATAATGATTACAGTACCCTTCAACAGTGCTTACCTCTATGACTTTTTTTTTTTTTCTTGCATACACACACCACATTGTAAATAAGTATTTGTTTAAATGTCCAAAGGGTACATTTTGCAAGCCAGCCTCCTGTCTGTAGGCACGCTGCTTTTCTCAGTCCCTGGGCCTACAGTCCACTGCTGCGCTCTCTCTCTGTGCCATGGCCTCTGTCACCATCTCTGTTGTCACTGGTTTTATGGTCAGGATCCCTCGCTCCTCTCATGCTCTTCCCTCTTGATGGTCCTAGGGTCCCTAGTTCCTGAGATGACAGATTAACTGCTCCCCCTTTTAGTTGTACCTCTTCTATACTTAACAGTTGTGACAATCACCACTAAAGCTGAAAGCAAATATTTGCAATGGTTTCAGAAAGTCTTATCCCCCTCATTACCAGACCCATCTGGACAGGAGGGAAATTATTCAGTTGGGTATCTGTCGTACTCCCTGTGTTCTGACACTAAGCACCCTCATGAAAGCTTGTAAGTCAGCCACTTCTTGCCTTTATAGCCTCCCAGTTTTGGTAGCCCAAGTCGTAAGTTGCCCATCCCTATCAGCCCAGTGTACTAAGGAGACATGTTTGGTCCTTGCTGTGAAGATTTTTTCCGTTTGGTTGTCGTTTTGAACAGCATCATCCGTATCACGAGTCCAGTTGATCAGGTTGTAGCAATTTACGCTCTCTCCCTTTTCATGCTTGTCTGTCTTCATCTGGTGGACTCCTGCTCAGCAAGCCGTCCATGCTAGGTCTAGCTTCACAGTTTTCATGTTTTTGTTTAATAAAGGTTTCTATGATTTTTTAGTAATACTTTTTGCGTTAGCCCTTGTATAGGCAGCCTCCAGATTATGAACAAATTCCTGTGTTCCATCTGTCTTTACATTTAATTTATCCATAAGTTGAATAGTTAGGTGTGGTTTGTATCAGTTAGTGACATGTCTGTCTGAGTATATAGTGTGCCTTTCCCTACATTAAAGAAGATTTAAGACATACTCTGACCCACTGAAACATGTTAGAGATAATGTTGTTGTTATGTACCCTGGAGTCAGTTCCGTCTCAATGCTACCCTGTATAGGGTTTCCTAGGAGCGGCTGGTGAGTTTGAACTGCCAACCTTGTGGTTCAAATCCGACCTTGCTGTCCAGTGCTTTCGTTACAGCACCATACCAGGACTCCTTAGAATAATAATAACATAGCAATAATAAATAATGTTTTAAGGAGCTCTGGTAGTGTAGTGGTTATGAATCGGGCTGCTAACCTAAGAGTCAGCAGTTCAAAACTACCAGCGGTTCCGTGGGAGGAAGATGAGGCTTTCTGCTCCTGTAAAGGTTTACAGCCTCGGGAACCCTGTACAGGCAGGGTCACTATGAGTTGGAACTGACTCCACGCCACATAACCACCACCAATAATGTTTTGATGAGCATCAAGAAGTCCTGCCCATGTATTATTACAAGCCATTGTAATAGACGTTACTGGATTGGTCGGTCTGTAGCTGAGTGTTATATGGAAGTTGGACATTTAATAAGCCAGGGACCTGTGTTGTTGTTGTTAAGTGCCGCTGAGTCGGTTCCAACCCACAGCGACTCTGTATAGGGTTTCCGAGGAGCAGCTGGTGAGCTTGAACCTCCAACCTTGCAGTTCAAACAGCTTTGTAGTCTTTGTTAGGTGTTGTGAAATTTTTCTTTAGAAAGGTGATGCCAGTTTGTATTCCTACCAACACTGAACCTTTCTATTTCCCATGGCCTCTCTAAGAGGTTATATTGTCATATTTCTTAATTTCACCTGATGGATAGGTGAGAAATGATACCGCATTGCTGCTTTCATTTACATTCCCCTAATTATGAGTGCGCTGGACTGCAAGGTCAGTTGTTCAAGCTCACCAGCCGCTCTTTGGAAACCCTGTACAGAGTCGCTATGGGTTGGCACCAACTCAACGGCACTTAACAACAACAACAATAACAGTTTTGAGTGTGGACTCCTGGCGTGGCATTGTAGGATCTGCACTGGACTGTAATCCAAAAGGTTGGCAGTTCAAACCCACCAGCTGCTCCTCATAAACTCTACACAGGCTCGCTATGCGTCGGAACCAACTTGTTGGTAGTTAGTAACAGCAACAATTATGAGTGTAAAAGAGCCCTGGAGGTGCAGTAGTTACGAGCTTGACTGCTATCCAGAATATTAACAGTTCAAACCCACCAGCCACTCCTCAGGAGAAAGATGTGACAGTCTGCTTCTGCAAAGACTCCAGCCTAGGAAACCCTGTGGGGCAGTTCTACTTTGGTTGTAGGGTTACTGTGATTTGGAATAGACTTGGTGGCAGCAGGTAATTATGTGTGAAAGGAGACTTGGTGGCACAGTGGCTAAGCACTCAGTTGCTAACTGAGAAGTGTATAGTTTAAATCCACCAGCTGCTCTGTGGGAGAAAAGGCCTGAAAATTACATCTGAAGCCCATGGCAAACACCACACATAAGTCAGTATTCTCACTTGCTTAAGGCCCATCTTTGTATCTTTCTTGGTGTTGACTTTACCAGGTTGTATCTTTTAAATTAAATGCATGTGTATATAAATACATTGTTGTATGTTTCTCGGTGTTATTTACCAGGTGGCATGTGTATATAAACACATATTGCTGTTAGATTCTTTGTCTTCCTCTTGCCAGGATGATGGCCCTCTATACATAGCAACTATTGAGATCACTTATCTCTTTCAGATCTTCCGTGGTGGCTTATTCTAATTCGGCAGAAAGCAGTGGTGGGCAAACTTCCAGGAGACCATGAGGTCTGTAAAGTGACCAAAATTGCTGTGTTGTCACTTTCGGAAATGGAGCCTCAGGATCTTGAACTGGAGGTAAGTCTTAAGTAATCTTACGGAATTTGATAGAATTGGGACAGCAATGATGAGGGTTTGAGTCTTCAGGCTTTAGTTTTGTTTGACCATGATTCAAAATATTTGTTAGTAGTTAAAAACCCTGAACTGAGCTGCTGTTTGCATGTAGCTGGATTTAAGAGGATTAGAAAAAACTATCACTTTCATACAGCGCTGGTGACAGGAAGCACATTAGCACAGTTCTTTGGATATTAGATTAACATTACGTTTTAAGAACGTTAACAGCGTCCTTACACTTTTCCTTGGCTGTTACAAATGTAGGAACACTGAAGTCATAGTCAGAAACTTCCATGATGACTTTAATTGTATTGTTAATTTTTATAATTGAGAAAAAGACACCAAGTGATTACAAAAAGCAGCTAGTCCACACTTTGCTCAGTGATGTGTTAACAGAAGGTTGTGCATGCGGTGAATGTGTCCTGGCATTGCATGGGTGTTTGCTACCACAGGACTGTGCAAAGCGAGGACTGCCTGCATTCAGTACCCAGAAGACACAGGTGTCTACCGGACAGAAATATAGCTGTAAATGTCCGGTGTAATACTCCTTATGAGTAAATACTCATAAATACTGTAAATACTCCTTATGAGTAGGTGATGCTACGGTGCCAGAGGAGTGTGATGGCTGAAATCCTAAAGCAGTTTATGGACAACAGTTGGCATTTTGTAGTAGACAGCTATGCAGCTATGAAACACTGCAGCTGCTACTAAGTGCTGTGGAGTCGGTTCCAACTCAGTGACCCTGTTTAGGGTTTCCAAGGAGCAGCTTGTAGGTTTGAACTGACGACCTTGTGGTTAGCAGTCCAGTGCTGATTCTACAGCACCACACCAGGAGTCCCATTAGACAACAGGTCACTCTTTTATATATATGTTTTTTTTTTTCTTAA
>NW_006408521.1:49869697-49877466 GCF_000296735.1 Chrysochloris asiatica
ATAGGGAGACAAAGTGTCCTCCAGTAGCAAAAGGGAGGCTTGTAACAGCCAAATAACCACAGTTGGGTAAAAAACAATGTCAGAATGAAAAGCAAAAACAAAAATGGGAGAAAGAGAAAAAAGAAAGATAGAGAAAAGGAAAGAAAAAAGAAAACCCAGAAGAAATAATGCAGGACCAGCGAGATCAAGCCTTAATACAGCAGTCTCAAAGGGAAGGGGGGAGGGGTGAAGGAGAAAGAGAGAAGGAAAAAAAAAGATTATACATATGTAAATATATACATAAAATAAAATCAGAAGAAAATGATGCAGTACCAGCCAAAACAAGACTCAATACTGTATTCTCCACTCACAAAAAAGAGGGAGTGGGGCAGAGAAGAAGAGGAAGAAGAAACGAAAAACGAAAGAAAGAGAAAAAAGAAGAAAAAATATTTTTTTATTATGAAAAAACAAAACAATAATAATAATAGGAAAATCTGTGGCTTAATGTAGGTATGCCTTTAACGTCCTCTCTCTCTTTCAGTCACTCTGCCCTCCTCTCCTGGTTGTTAGGCGCTGTCGAGTCTATTGCGACCCGTAATGGCCCTGTATATGGTTTCTGAGGAGCGGCTAGTGAGGTTGAATCACCGGCCCTGCAGTTCAAGAGGCTCTCTAGTGGCACCCCAGCCCTCTGAGCCACGCTGGAACTCCTGCTAAATCCGCTATAAAAGGGAGACCTAGGTAGGGTTCCTGAGGAGCAGTTGGTGAGCTTGAACCACCCATCTTGCAGTTCATAAGGCTCTGTAGTATGCCGTCTCAACCCTCAGAGCCACGCCAGGGCTCCTGCTAGACCAGCGCAAGAAGGCAGACTCAGATAGGTGCACTACCGCGTAGGCTGAGCATGCGGCTTCCTGAGGATTGGCTGGTGGGCGTGAATCACCGCCCTTACAGTTCAATAAGCTTTGCAGCAGGGTGGGTCCCATGGGAGTTCTGGGAGGCTGGGCAGGGCTCTAGCTTGTTATGGCGTGTGGGTGGGGTCAGTGGGGTATGGGTGCGCTGAGGCGGAGGGAACAATCCTGTGGGGGAGCCTGGTGGGCCTAAGCGATCAGTCAGGCGGTGTGGGGCTAGCAGTGGGTCCTGTGGGCAGGGTGGTGCTCTCGCTGAGGTCCTGCGGAGGTGGGGTGTGTAGCTTGTTATGTCACGTGGGTGGGGTCAGCAGAGTGTGTGCGTGCTTCAACGGTTAGGGCACGCTTCAGTGGGTGCTTGCGGTCGGTCCAGGTCTGGGAAAGGCGTGGGTGTGGGGATCGAGGGGGTAATGGGGCAGGTGAGAGGCCACTTGGCTATGTGGACACAGTCCTTGCCCGATGATGTCAGATCGTCGCCGTTTCCACTCCCCCCCCCCCCTTTGTTGCCTGATTATTCTCTGCCCACTGAAAGTACCGAAATTACACGGTGGGGCAGATGACCCTCACTTTCTCTTCCCCTTGTCCCCAGTGGTTCCCAATGTTCAATAATTACTGAAAGCACTGCTTTCAGCTTGAGTTGGTTCCAGCCCCGCCCCCCACGCTGAAAGGCGTTGGGGCTGTGCTACACGCAGCCAGCGGCGGGTACAAGTTTAAAAAGCTAGGAGTTCCTCAGTACGGTGACTTTTTTTTAAAAAAAAGCTAGTTTAAGATTTTGATGCACTGAGTCTTATGGTGGCTGTAATGGTGTGGGTTCGCCACAGGAAGGTTTGTTTTCGTTAATTCCCTGAACCCGGAGCCTCGCTCACCCGGGCCATCTGGCTGTCTGGCAAACTGGAAGTCCAGATCACTCTTATATAGTCTTTCTTGCCATGTTTTTGTAACATCCAGCAGATTACTGGATGGTACTATGCAAATGAAGTGCTTGTGGACCACAAAGGAGATTGGATGGCTTGCTAATAATGTAAATAAGCTGCATGGCACCCTTGTGGGAGTTGTTAAGTATTATCAAATCCTTTCCAACTCATAACAACACTAGTTTCCAGGGAGTGTCAGGTGGGTTTGAACTGTTGACCTTGCAGTTAGCAGTTCACTGCTTATCCTAAGTGCCACTCCAGGACTCTGTGTGTAGGGGGCAGTGACCATACCTAAAAGGTGTAAGGAACCCTAACCAGGAGATTGGTCATTTTTCACCTCCCTGGGCTTAAAACAAACCATCTTAGTGGTGGACAGGGGTTCCCTCACTACTGCCTAGAGAGCTAAGAGAGAAGTGTGTTCTTTGGCCCTAGTATCTCTGCCCTGGGAATCTCATAGACCCAGAAGAGAGAGAGCTGAGGTCCCAGAGAAAGTGAGGGATGGCGAAAAACAGCGGCAGAGAAACAGTGGCTGCAGAGGCCACCCCTTTGCTACTTCCTAAGGAGCCCTGGTAGTGGATTGTTTACCACAGGGTCAGGAGTTTGGAATTACCAGCTGCTCCATGGGAGAAAGATGAGACTTTCTGCTCATGTAAAGATTTATAGCCTTGGAAACCGGTAATCCTGTGTATAGTCGTCAGGATGAACTCTCGAGAGCTCCGTGGGAGGGACGGTTGGTGTTGGAATCAGTAAAAAGGCTGGAGAGAAGGAGGCATGTCTGACTTTTGCTTCTGAGGAATCAGCCTTGGGCTGGTGCCGATGTGGTGCTCTCTCCCCCATCTGAAGTTAGAGGTAGTCAGATGCCATTTTAGAGCTGGATTCGCCATTTGAGTCGGCTCTGACTCACAGTGACCCATGGGTTTTCAGTGGCTGACTTTTCAGAAGCAATTTTGCCAGGCCTTTCTTCCGAAGCACCTCTGGGTCAACTTGAGGCTCCAGACTTTCAGATAGCAGCTGCATATGTTAAGCGTTCTCACCACCTAGGCCTCCCCAGAACTGGATAATATCCTAATTAATTGACTCCTGTGGTTTTCAAATGACTTCTTTTTAGTGGAACGCTTGTTTTGAAATCTGTGAACTCTGGTAGATAAAACGCATAAAAGCAGAGCTGCTGTGGTTGGGGTGATGACTGGGGGATCTTGGGGATCTTGGGGCTCTGCCCACTTGGCCTTTCCAGGAACCCCCCCCCCCCCAGGCTCTGCAAAAACTGATTTGAGAGGAGGGAGGGGAGTCAAGAAAGCGAGATTCCACTTTCACTGTTTCCTCTTTTGTCTATATATCTTGAAATTTTTCTAAGCATTTTTATTTCTATCATTAAAAAAAAAAAGTTTTGAAAAGAAAGCAAACCACTGTTCTTGTGTAATGTTTTTATTTTCCAAGGAGGAAACCAAGACCACAAACAGAGCAATTTAAGGCCCAAATAACGAGATTGCTAGGTCTGCTGGCTCCCCATCCCTCCTTGCTACTTCCTAAGGAGCCCTGGTAGTGTAGTGGATTACCAGTTGGACTGCTTACCACAGGGTCATGAGTTTGAAACCACCAGCTGCTCCATGGGAGAAAGATGAGACTTTGTGCTCATGTAAAGATTTATAGCCTTGGAAACCCTTTACAGAGTCACTGTGAGCCGGAACTGACTCCACGGCACACCACCACCACCACTGTGCTGGTAGAAAACATGAGAGCACTTGTATCATGTCTGATGTCATGTCACATTGGGTGTCTAGGGACCATCCGCACTCTGCTATTATCAGCCTGTTTTGCTCTCCATGTTCCAGGAAGGCTTTGTGCTTTTCACATGTCACGATATTTAATTCTTGGGACCACCCTAGGGTGGCCATTATTCTGCTCCATCCTGTCCAAACAAGGAAACGCTACCTAGTAGGCTGGGGACCTGGGTTCTGTATCGCTGTCCCCCGCCTCCGCTACCTGAACAAGAGGTAACACAGTGTTACGTATCTCCATTCTGATTTCTTAGGGGAGTAGTTTAGGGGCAGAGTTAAGTTGTTTAAAAAACAAGTAAAAAGATAGACGTTTTTATGCTTCAGATTTCCCTAGAAATTCTACAATCTAATTTGAAGACACTAACATTCCAACAAATATTAAGAGGGCTTGATTTGATTTGTTTGTTGCAGGAATTCAAGAGGAGATTGTTGTTGGTCTGAATCATAGTGACCCTGTATAGGGTTTAAATCTTTATGGGAGCAGAAAGCCTCATCTTTTTTTCAGCTGAGCAACTGGTGGGCTTGAAACGCTGACCTTGTGGTTTGCAATCCAGTGCTTATCTTGTGGAGCCACCAAGCTCCCAAAGAGGAGGGAGAGTAGAGTACTTCCTATTCTGCTTTCCTTGGAATCACTGCTAAAACAGGATTCACTGTTGCTGATCCCAAGGCAGATACCTTAGATGACAGTTATTAAGTGCCTTCAAGTCCATTCCAACTCATAGCCGCCCTGTGTAGGGTTTCTGAGGAGCAGCTAATTAAGAGTAGATGTTTGCTTTTTTTTTTTTTTTGCTTGCATCTTATTGCAGTGAAGAGTAGCTAGACAAGCTAAGTTACTCAGTTTTCTAAGGACGTGACTTTGTGGCCCATGTCTTTGGGTGTGGAGAGTTCAGCATGGCTTGCTATCTGAGACCTATCCCCAGATGGTGAGCATCGCTGTAGGCACTCTGGTTTGAGCACACAGCCTGGGCCAGCTTTTCCAACACCTTGTTCCTCGCAGCCCTGGAGTAATTGTCACTCATATATCTAGACAGGGTTGGAACCCTCTTACATGTTCCAGGAAGTTTTTCTGATACCCTTCTTGGCCACCAGTCTGTAACATTTCTGAGATTAGAAGTTGAGTATTGTTTCACTGGGAAAGAAAACAACTTTAGGAAATAACATGAACATGGAATTTTTAAACACAAATGAGCAAATGTTTTGAAAGCTTTGAGAATTTCTTTATTCTGCACATTTTCCTTTTCTCTGTTGTAGTCCCCTTTTTCTCCCAGCACTCAGGGAGAGAGACGATCTAATAAATATGAAAGTGAGCTCTCCTTCCCCCAACATGACATTTAAAATAAATTCAAAACCCACAGCCATCTAGTGGGTTCCGATTCCTACAGGACACCGTGGCGCTGCCCTGTGGCATTTCCAAGACTTTAATCTTTATGGAAGCAGACTGCCACATTTTTCTCCTGTAGAGTGGCTGGTGGGTTCGAACTGCTGACCTTTTGGATTGGCAGCTGAGCACTTAATCACTGCACTACCAGGACTCCTTCTTCATGACATGTTGTTAAGTGCCGTAGAGTTGGTTCTGACTCACAGTGACCCTATATAGGATTTTCTAGGAGTGGCTGGTGAGTTTGAACCAACAACCTTGTGGTTCAAATAGACCTTGCGTTCCAGTGATTCTCCTACAGCGCCACACCAGGAGTTCTCTACATGACATAGTTGAGTACAGTGTGGCGCTGTCGGTTAATGCAGTAAACGGCAAAGTCGGTTTGGGCTGTAAAGGCCGGCAGTTTCAACTCACCAGCTGCTCCTGGGAAACCCTGTACAGCATCGCTATGAGTCGGATCCCGATTCGATGGCACTTAACAACAACAACATTGGATTACATGGAGTTCTGACGTAGCACTGTGGGTTAATGTGCTGGACTGCATGGTCAACTTGAACTGCAAGGTTGTCGGTTCAAGCTGACTAGCCGCTCCTCAGAAACCCTATACAGGGTCACTATGACTCAGGTGGTTACTGAGTCTTTCTCCAGTTCTGATGCCTCTTTCTTCTTCGTGTAGCTCAGCTTCTTGAATGATTTGCTCAGCATACAGATTGAGTAAGTATGGTAAAAGGATTCCTGCTTTAAAGGTGACGCACACCTTTCCTGATTTTAAACCACCCGTATCCCCTGGTTCTATTCTAGCGACTGCCTCGTAATCTCTGTATGGGTTCCACTTGGACACAATTAGTGTTCTGGAATTTCCAGTCTTTGCAGTGTTACCCATAGTTTGTTAGTATCCCTACGGTCAAATGCTTTTGCATAATTGGTAAAACGCAGGCAAACATCTTTCTGGTATCCTCCTCTTTTAGCCAAGATCCTTCTGACTTTAGCAGTGATAGTCCTCATTCTATGTCATCTTCTAAATACAAATTGAATTTCTGACTGCTAGCTGTTGATACACAGTTGTAACTGTTTTTGAATTATCTTTAGCAAAACTTTACTTATGTGTAATATTAATGACATTTTTTGATAATTTCTGCAGCCTGTTTGATCCCCCTAGTTGGATATTTTCAAGTTGGTTGTCCAGGTAGCTGTCGTCCACACTTTCTGGCATAGATGGGTTAATGCTTCCAGTGTTACATCCGTATGTTGAAACAGCTCAAGTAGGTACTTAGTTCATTCCTGGTGCCCCAGTGCCTTCAGTGCAGCTTAGGCTTTTTTTCTTCAATACCATCTGCTCTTGATCACATGCTACCTCCTGAAATGGTTGAATGGCAACCAGTGTTTTTTGGTGTAGTGACTCTGTGTATTCTTTTCCATCTTCTTTTGATGGTTTCTGCATTGTTCAGTCTTTCCCCCCCCCTGCATTTCCTCATCTGTAAAAGGAGACTCCTAATATTTCATGCGGAGTCCTGGTGTGGTATTGTAGGATAAGCACTGGAATGCTAACCAAAAGGTTCAAACTTAACTGCCACACCTTGGAAACCCAATACACGGTCACTATGAGTCAGAACTGACTCGATGACACTTAAAAACAGCAGCAACTGGTCAGAAAGAGACAGGAAGAATCCAGGAGTGTAGCCCGTAGTCACCCTTTAGGTATGGAACTGAATTCACCTTGTGGCTCAAATTTCAGCCAAGCAGTAGATAAGTATATAGTGGGGATCACATTAGTGAGGTATGCACACCATGGAATGGTCACTCCTTCAAGATTGAATGAGCATATTTGCCTAAAGACACAATTCAGAAGGGTTGGGAAAGAAGGTGGAATGGAAACAAGAATCCCAGGGAGGACGTGGGAGAAGTGATGGTCCATAGAGCATCATTTCATGGAAATGAAATTTAGGATTTGTTCTGTAAACCTTAACACACTTCACAATAATATGTTTAAAAAACTCTGTGTGTGATAAATCCTAACCTCCCTGCCCATGGTTATAATCCCACTTGGAAATAGTTTGTCTTTTTATGTTACTGAAGCATGATTCATGGACAGTCTGTCTTGAGCAAGTCTCTTTGGAGCTATAAAGAGATTAAACAGACATGTAGAGGAAAGCTGGGGTGTAAGAGAGAAGCTAGGAGACATGGAGTTCTTCAAGGAAGCAGAAGCTGAAGAAAATAAGAATGTTTTTCCACATCTGACAGAGAGACCAAGCTGTCCTCTAGAGTTGACACTCTGATTTTGGACTAAACTGTGAGACAGTAAATTTCTGTTTGTTAAAGTTCCCACTTATGGTCTTGTTGTTATTGCTACACTATATAACTGAGAGAAAAGGCACTGCTCTAACAAACGCCTTCAACTATGGAAGTGATTTTGGAATTGAGGAGTGGTCAGAGGCTGGAGACGTTTTAAGGTACCCAGTCCTGGTGTAGTGCTGTTGAATAAGCCCTGGACTGCAAGGTCAGTTTGAACAGCAAGGTCGGGAGAAAGGGGTTCATACTCAACAGCTGCTCCTTAGAAACCCTAAACAGCATCGCTATGAGTCGGAACCGACTCGATGGCACTTAACAGCAATACCAGATTACCTTGAGACTCTGGGTAGAATGATGGATGTCCACGGCCCTTCTGGTGAGGGCTCAGAAGGAAGTGAGCAAAGCTACAGAAGGTCTGTCTATCATCATGGAGAATACATGGGGCATAACCAACAGAATGCTGCTAGAAATGTGGATGTGAAGTGTGTCTGGTACAGCATTGAAGGAAAATGATGAACATGTGATTGAC
>NW_006408521.1:49879351-49882360 GCF_000296735.1 Chrysochloris asiatica
ACAATATTAGGACCAAAGAAAATTATACAGAGGTAGCCAACCAGTGAGTTCACAAAAAACAATGAACCCAGGACGTCAGGAGGTCACTTCCTTGGCTCTCAGGGTCCATGGCTCGCAGTCCTGAGGAAAGCCTCGGAATTGAATTTTCGTCCATGTCACAGGGCCACTGGATCAGCCCAGGGTCTGCGTATGCTGACGCCAGCAGGGCATATGGTTTCTCCTTGCCCCTTATAGTAAAATGGGAGCAGAAAAAGATGAAGTTATAAAGGAACTATAAAAAAATGAAAATAAACATAAAAGATTTGAAAAATTCTGTTATTTATTCATACTAAGGAATGTCCTGGAATGTTCAATAAGGACTTCTCTACACAATCTTTCCTCAAAGAGAGTAAGCCTGTGATTCCTAGCGCTAACGATTACAGCAGGAAACCTGTCATCTTAGACTGCAGCGGGCCGAGAAAGAAGGAAAAGAAAGAACGTAAAGAAGAGGGCCATTCCTGGACTAGCCTCTATCCAGCACAGCTGTTAGGAGGAGCAAGGAAAAAGCAGGTCTTCTTGGTTTGAAAAGGTGAAGAGGCCCTGGCCTACTGGATCTCAGATGATGGAGCCCTGGTCTTCTGGATTCCAAAGAGCTGGCTCGTCACTAACTTGGTTCCGGCGTGAAGGGCTGTCCTTAAGGTGTGCCAGGTCAATGGCCCCATCACCCGGGACTGCCACGGCCAAGGGTCAGAAACCAGGGTCTCAGATGAACTAGGCATGCCGTAACATTTTTACTGTCCAGTAGTGAGGTCTTAGAATAGGCTTCATTCTTTACCGGGGGAAAATTTTGCCGATTTGAATTCTTTGAAGAATAATTATGACAAATGCATATTTTGAATATTAAATTGTGGTGGTGGTGGTGGTGGTGATGTGCCCTGGAGTTGGTTCAGAATCATAGCAACCATGTACACGGTTTCCGAGGCTGTAAATTTTTATATGGGAGAAGAAAGCCTCGTCTTCTGCAATCTATAAACAGAAGGTCGGTGGTTCAAACCCACCATCTGCTCCTTGGAAACCCTATACAGGGTTACTGTCAGTTGGGACTGACTTGACAGCATTTAACAACAGTAGCTAGGTTTGCGCATGTCTTTAGATTTTTTTAAAAAGAAAGTGGTATTAATACAAATAAACAATGACTAACATTCTATATAAAATCCCTAACCAGCAGTTGCTTAGTGCTACAAGCAGAGCCAGCACCTTGAGGCTAAGAGTGAAGCTACTTAAAAAACTTCTCTGCTGCCCCAGTGGGGGGAGGGCACTTACCTGACCCACGTGTCAATCGGGGATGACCACTTGGATATGTATGTTGATAGCAGTGAGTCAGCTGAGAGTGGAGAGACTCGTGGAGTAGGGTCTATAGTCTCAGTTCCTCTTTCCTTCCCCATCAGCCTAAGGTCTTGGTCATTTCCCCTTTGGAAGAGAGATTAAGTTAGCTCCGTTTAGGCAGGAGTATCAGTCTTTTGTACTTCATCTTTAGTTCCCTTGTCTTTAACATTAGGACAGGCCCAGTGTAATCATGTGAGACCCAGGTCAACCCATGTGATTAGAGGTTTTAAATAGTCATAATTTTGAGAAAAAAGGCATAAAATCAGGTGGAGGTTCCACAGCATCTGAAAAAACAAGTTCAATGCCATCAAGTCGATTCCGACTCACAGAAAACCTGTACAGAGTTTATGAGGCTGTGAATCTTTTTTTTTTTTTTTTCCTTAAGCTTTTATTGTGAATCAAGTGATAGTTTACATAGAAGATCATCGGGTTTTCACTCATCCTATCATATTTCATTTCATTGCAATAATTACAGTCTCCTCCGTGTATCATCATTCAACAGTATTTGCTTCTATTCCCTCTGTTTTTTGCTTTTGTTTTTTTTACGTTTTTATTGTGAATTGAGTGATAGTTTACATAGGAGAACATCAGTTTTACACTTACCCTATTATATTTCGTTTCATTGCAATGATTACAATCCCCCTCCATGCATCATCATTCAACAGTATTTACTTCTATTCCCTCTGTTTTTTTTTTTAAATGTACGTAAAAACACTCAGGAATATATAATCATTGAATGAACCCAAGGGCACATTCTACAAGCCTTCCTCCTAGCTACCAGCACACAGCCTTTCTCTTTCTATAATTCTGGAGTCCTCAGCTGCTTTAACTCTCCATGTCACCATCTCTACCTCCATCTCTGGTGTCACTGCTTCTTCGAGATAGGGTCCCACTTTCCGCTCAGTCTCTTGTCACTTGATGGTCCTGGAATGTAAGATTAACTACTCCCCGCTTTTTGTTAGAAGACTTCTACCTTTACAGTTGTGACAATCGCAATTAGTCATGGTAACAATTACTAATTAATGCATCATAAGTGTCTTATCCCCATCTGCTTTCATCAGACCTGTGTAGACTAGATGAAAGCTATTCAGTAGGTATTCTACCTTCTCCCACACACTCTGAAAAACTCATTCTTAAAAATTTGTAAGCAAGCCACTTCGTGCCTTTATAGCCCCCTCATTTTAGGTAACCAGTGTCTAAGTTGATTGTTCCATTAACCCTGTGTAAAGAAGGGATAGGTCTGATCCTTGATGTGAAGACTTCTTCCCTCTCAGTTGGTATTTTGAGCTTGTTGTTGTTAGGGGCCATCGAGTTGGTACCAACTCAGCGACCTTATGTACAAAAGAACTAAACAATGTCCAGTCCTGGGCCAACCTCACAGTTGTTGCCACACTTGAGCCCATTGGTGCTGCCACTTTGCCAATCCATCTCGCTGGAGGTCTTCTTCTTTTTCTCTGACCTTCCTTCCACCTTACCAAACATGATATCCTTCTCCAGCAACTGGTCCCTCCTGAAAATATGTCCGAAGTATGAGAGATGAAGTTTGGCCACTTTAGCTCTAAGGAGCATTCTGGCTGTACTTCTTCCAAAACAGATATATAGGTTCTTTTGGCAGCCCATGGCACCTTCAATAGTCTCTTCCAA
>NW_006408521.1:49883532-49884037 GCF_000296735.1 Chrysochloris asiatica
TTCTTGTGCCTCTCCCCTCACTTCATACCAGCTGGATGCTTCAACTGTAGCCCTCCATGGCTAGGCTTGTCTATGGGCTTAGGAGTCCCCAGGTCTCCCTACACATTAGACCAATCTGCCCTTTCTCATCTCTCTCTCATCTCTGGGTCAATGGGAGTCTATGGAGAGTGGTTGAACTCAGCCCATATTTTCATTGCTGGCTTTCCCCCACTTCCACTCATCAGTAGAGCAATGTGGTTGCCAGCAAGCTTAACATGCTTACTTGTGTGTTCCCTTTGAGTTTCAGTCTTGGAGTGAGATTTGTCCTGAAGGGAATTGACTGCTTGCCTTGATGGCTCCCCGGTGAACAACTTCCTTGTTCTTGTAGTAGCCAAGCAGATTGCCATTTTTGTTTTGGATTTTTCCTGCTGGTCTTTCTTTTCAAGAAGTATCTTCTATTCCTCTAGTAGCTCTAGGCTAGTCTGTATGTCCTTTCAAGTGGAAATGCCCCACCTCAGAAAGTTCT
>NW_006408521.1:49884467-49951400 GCF_000296735.1 Chrysochloris asiatica
CCGTAGAGTGGCTGGTGGATTTGAACGGTGTCCTTTTGGTTAACAGTGCTACCAGGGCTTCTGAAACATTGAGAACATGTCCAAATATTTGTCCCCACTTCCAAATTTTATTAAACAGAGATGGTCTTTTTATTTTTACATTTATGATCAAAGTTTGAATTTTGTTCTTTTTAAAAGATTTCCCCCATCCTATTCATCATTTGGTAATAATTATTCTGTAAGTAAGATATCAGTAATAATAATCAGCATTTAATGACAAGTGCCCTCGACTCCATTCTGACTCATAGTGATGCTGTATAACTATTTCATTTGGTCTCTCGTTTCTTCGTTGTAGAGAGTCCATGTATGTCTGCCTAGTTCTCCATCTTGTCAGAAGTCTTGTGTCTCCCGCAACAGTGGAAGCTTACAATGCAGGAGCAGTAGTGTTCACGACTGCACTCAGACTTGAACATTCAATAAGCAAGTATCAATGCTAATGAATCATCTCTCTCTCTTTCTCATTATCCAGCTCTGTAAGAAGCATCATTTTGGAATTAACAAACCAGAGAAGATTATTCCATCTCCTGATGACTCCAAGTTTCTACTGAAGACCTTTACTCATATTAAGTCGAATGTGGCTGCGCCTAATAAAAAGAAAGTAAGCTTGATTGGCATGCCTTTGAATGCAGTTTTTATTATTTTTAAATCCAGGGGGAAATCTTCCTGCCAGTTTACTTTCAAAATGCTTTGTCATGTTAAAAAATTGTCTCTGCAGGTCCTTGGGATTATTGTCAACATTCTTAGGAAGAAGCTGTGTGTTAGCCACAGAACACTTCACATTGAATTCCTGTAATAAGAGCAGACGTCATTTCTTGCAGGTTAAGGAAAGTAAAGAAAAAGAGAAGTTGGAGAGGAGATTACTTGAGGAACTGCTGAAGATGTTCATGGACTCTGAATCTTTTTACTACAGCTTGACCTATGACCTGACCAACTCAGTGCAGAGACAGAGCACAGGGGAGAATGCTGGCCAACCCCTGTGGCAGAAGGTACTGCTAGTGCCCAAGGCCGTGTTTGCCCTCTCCTCCACACAGTGTCTAGACAGATGTAGCTCTGATCTAAAAACGGCAATAACTTTTGTTTCTGAAATGCATATTCTCTTCTTTTTCCAGGTTGATGACAGATTTTTTTGGAATAAATACATGATACAAGATCTCACCGAGATTGGTGTGAGTACTTGTTTCTAAAATACCCTAAGTGACGGTTGGTCAGCGTGCGTTTTAACTTGCGTTAAAATGAAAATCCCACTAGAATGTTTTCCCCTTCAGGAAGCCATTATTTTAAAGTAGTTCCCACTACCTAACCAGCAGCCTAGTGTAGCCTTTTAGCAGGTTCCCATCGGCCACTAGGAACTCTAAGCTGTGAGCCTGCCAGCCACAGAATTCCAGTGGGGATATTTTGTTTGTACCCACTGAAAGTAGAAATCTCTATTTTACATTAAATACCAGTCATTAAACTGCCCTTGGACCTTCGTTTCTGATCTTTAAAACTGGGCAGTTGGAGTAGACAGGTCTCTAAGGCCGTCCCAGAACTGCCAATTCAGGGGAGACAGGGTGTGAGACAAGATTGTCATGTGAGATTCCTTCTGGTTTAGTGATTATGGTCTCCCTTTACCCTGCCCAAGGAAGATTGGTTCATTTATTCAGTCAGTCATCTAGTACTTAAAAGTCTCCTCCAGGACTGTTAACCATTCTGTTCAATAAACAAAGCAGATTAATAGCAAAATAGGGTCAGACATTAGTATTTTTTTTAACTTTACAGAAATCACACCTTTTGACTTCTTTCTGTTTCTCCCTACAATCCCCAGCATCTATACTATCTAGTGGTGTCTACCTGACATACCAAGAATGAAGCATGATGTTATTCTCACCTTTGTGTCTGATGCTGTTTAAACTATGACCACCAAAACCCAGTGGTTAAAAAAAAAAATGACATTTGTCTGGTTCACTGGCATCTGCAATAGCAAACTTTTAATATATTTGGCAGAGGTTTTCATTAGACGTGTTTGATATTACTATTTAAAACCAATAAGGGTGGTATTCGGTCCTCTTTTCTTGTTACGTTTTTTGTCTGTTGCTAGAACAAACCCACAGATAACGGGCATGGTAATAAGAAACAGTGGCTGCAGGCGGTCCCTCCGCTCACTCACCGTTTTCCGTTCTAACCACCTTCCTATCTGTAGGCTCCAGTAAAGCATGAGGTAGGACCCTGGAGTGTATGGTGCTGGAAGGGGAGCTAGGTTTGCGGTTGATGCCGTGATTAAGTCGAGACACAGCTATGGGCATGTCGTTGCTGAGTGCCATCAAGTTGGTTTCCACTCATAGTGACTCTACGTACAACAGAACGAAACACTGTTCGTAGTTTTTAATCGATGATATTAGAGCAGTGGTTAAAGCACTGCACTGCAAACCAGAAGTTTAGTGATTTGAACTCCTCAGCCATTACATGCGAGAAAGATATGGCGGTCTGTTTCTGTAAAGATTAGAGTAGGAAGCCTCACCTATGAGGCAGTTTTACTAAGACATATAGTGTTATCGATGGCCTCCTGGTGTGGTGTTGTAGGATCACCACGAGGTGAGACTGAGAACCACAAGGTGGACAGTTCAAACCCACCAGCCACTCCTTGGAAACCCTCTACAGGATTGCTGTGAGTCGGAATGCACTCAACAGCACAGAAGAGCATCGTGTTGTTGGACTCCTGGTGTGTTTGAGCTGTAAGGTGAGGCTTTGTGCTCCTGTAAAGATTTACAGCAGGAGACCTCTACAGGGTTGCTGTGAGTTGGAACCAACTCGATGGCACTTCACAACAGTAGTGTTGTAATGAGCCAGAATAAACTCAACAGCAGTGGGCTCGGTGGTTGTTTTGATTACACTGGATTACTTTTGTGAGGAAGACAGCACACCCCTGCTTCATTTCCTACTTAGATTTTGGCTTCAGTGAAAGTTTTATTCGTAACTGGAAAGTAGAGTTTTGAGAGGATTGCAAGTAACGTCACTAAATAAAACATGTATAAATTGTTGGATCACAGACTTCAGTTGCTGCGCAAGCTTTCGTCCACCCACAGTAAAATGTTAGGAGACAAAAAGCAGAAAAGCATCGTGTGCTTCAGAACAAAGCGATCAGAATCCGTGTCATTTTGTAGCATGAAAGGCTTAATACCAGGGACTTCAAAAATTTTGGAAAAATTCGGTCATTTTTTTAATTCCTTTTTTTTCATGAACTTTGAATAATTGTCATAGAATTGGGAGTTGAATGTTGAATTTTAAGCTTTATTTTTCTCTATCAATAACTATTACAGCAGGTCCATTTGTTAAATAAGCATTGGGCTATTAACCACAAGCTCAGCAGTTAAAACCCACCAGCCACTCAATGGGAGGAGAAGGCTGTCTGGCTCCCATAAAGATGAACAGTCTTGGAAACCCTGTACTGGGTCGCTGTGAGTCGGAATTGGTTCAATGGCAAGGATTGGTTTTGTTCTTTGGTTATATAGTTATAGTATGAAGTCCTGGTGTGGCACTGTAGGACAAGCGCAGGACCACAAGATCTGTGACTGAGACTCACCAGCTGCTCCTCAGAAGCCCTAACAACACCAATTTGTATTATAATGTAATTGTTACGTGCAGGCCAGTCAGTTCCAACCCAGAGCGACTCGTCTAGAGTTTCTGAGGCTATAAATTTTTACAGGAGCAGAAAGCCTCATCTTTCTCCTGTGGAGCGGCTGGTGGGCCAGAACTGCCGACCTATGGTTTGCAGTCCAGTGCTTTATCATGCAGAGCCATCACACTCCCCCATTTATAATAGAATACTCTAAATACTGTATGACATGGGCTGTACCACCCTACGCACATTGTTATTCATGTAACCTTTACAACAGCCCTGTAAGGTAGTAGTCATGCCTCCTTTCCCAGGGGAGGTAGTTGCGGAAAGTCCAGTTAGATGATGCACCTCAGTGAGCTACACCAGGCCGTCTGTCTCCTAGACTGTGTTCCCGTTCAGTCAGCTCTTCAAGAGGCTCTGCTATAAAGAAAGAAAAGCCTTTCCACCTCCCTCCTTCTCCTCTCTTCCCCCTTCTTCACTTCTCTCTTCCCTCTTTCCTTCCTTCTATAGTATTCTCCTTTAAACAGAAAGTATAGTTAAAGAATGGGAGGTTTCTGCCTGCCACCAGCTGATAAGTACGTGCCAGCTACTGTTTGGGCTTAGGATGGCAGCAGTCCTATACAGATGGGAGACAACATAATGTCCGTATTGTTTTCAGATACCAGATGTGGACTTTTGGATCATCCCCATTATCCAAGGTTTTGTGCAGATTGAAGAACTTGTGGTAAATTATAATGAAACATCTGATGAAGAGAAAAGCAGCCCAGAGACCCCCCCACAGGAGTCTACCTGTGTAGATGACATTCACCCACGATTTCTAGTGGCTGTCATTTCACGCAGAAGTAGGCACAGAGCAGGTGAGCTGCAGGTGCTCAGATACACAGTTTTCAGATGTGTTGAAATGGGTTTGAAGGCACAGTGCTAAGTGATTGTAAACACTGTGTTGTAACTGGAGATTGATTTTTGGAGAGGCGTGAATTGGAGGAAATTAGCAAAAGGAGAACGAAAAAGAAGTCTACGTGCATACAGAGGAGAAAGGTGATTGGGATGTGCTTCTAAAATACTAATGTTCCAGGTGACAGCTTGTGTCCTTCTTGAGCTTCTGTTTCAGTTCTTAAGAACTGTCTTAGCTTCCAACTTTTAAAAAACAGCAGTTAGGATTTTGGGCAAGTTGATGCTGTTTTGCCTGAAAGTTGCACATTGGCAAGCCTGGAATATATGCATCAATTCCTCATTTACTGTCTATTTATCTGACATTTCACATTTACAATAGTGATAACTCGACTGTCAAATTCTTTATGCATTAACATGCGCCTGGCAGGAACAAATGCCGAGGTGCTAGGTGAGCGTAACCATGGCTAGGTTGGCTAAGGTTATGTGCCACTTTGGCGAGGCCATGATTCTCAGTGCTTTGGCAGGTATGGAATGATGTCATTTGGCAATTACATAATGAAGTAATTGTGATCTAATGCCATCATCCTCCATTTTCACACAAGTTCAGTTCTCACATCATGACCTGGTCTTTGGAACCTAACCATGTTGATAAATGAGCAGTATGTAGATTTTTTGATTAGGAGCATAAACTAGTCAGACTTTTTTTTTTTCATTTTTTATGTTGCAGTTTTCTATCTTAATTTTCTTTCAGGAATGCGCTATAAACGGAGAGGAGTAGATAAAAATGGAAATGTTGCAAATTACGTGGAGACCGAGCAGTTAATTCATGTTCATAATCACACCCTGTCATTTATTCAGAGCCGAGGCTCTGTGCCTGTGTTTTGGAGCCAGGTTGGCTATCGGTATAATCCAAGACCTCGGCTAGACAAAAGTAAGCTTCTCAATGATTTGCTCTTCAAATGATGATTTCAGAGAGATTGTTCTTTTTAAAACTTAAAAAAAAAAATTAGCTATGTGATAGGTTTGATTTGTTAGACCATTTTATTCAAAACAATAATGTACAGAGTCAAATTCTGTCGGAAGTGATGTGTGAGTTACAAGAGTAGTAAGTTGTTGACGATTTGTCTTTATGTAACAATAAACAAAAATTTTCCCAACAATTCAGCAAAACATAGCTTATTTCACAAATTTTTAATTTCTGTTGCTTTTAAGAATACTGAATGCTTTTATTTTTGGAAGGCGTAAATGTAGACATTATTTGTAGAAGCAAGAAGTAGCTTTGCAAAACGGCATCTACCAAAAAACAGATCAGTGCCTTTACTTAAATGTCTCTCCATGAGTGATTTTTGTGTCTGGTTTCTTAAATTATAAGACTTCATTTCTTCTAGTATTTTAGCTTTATCACTATTAAGTCACTTAAATCAATTAGATTACTGAATGAGGTTGATATTAAAAATTGTTTTAAAAACATTTTTATTTCTGAACTTAGTTTGTATTCTTTGAGAATCCAGTAACTTCAGTTTTTAAAATTCTCTGCTTTAAGAGGAGGTTTTATTCTTTATAAGCCATATGAAAATTTTTCTGAGTAGGTTGGATATATAATTAATGAATCATAATTTCACAGTTTGTACTTTTGAATATGTTTTAATGTAATATAATTTTTTAAAACATCAGCGCTCTTTAACTTAGCACTTCATCTTTAAATACATGTTCTTAACAGTCATAGTTATATTTGAATTATCAGTAATATTATCTGAAAGTAAGGTTAAAGGTGGAATAAAAAGTAGTTTGTGTCTTCCCATGAGAAGGAAAATGGACTCTGTGTCGCTTCTCTGTAGGTGAAAAGGAAACTGTTGCCTGTTTCTGTGCCCATTTCGAAGAACAACTGAAAATTTACAAAAAACAGGTGGGCTTTGCTTTGTGGTAATAAAATAGTCCTTTATGTTTAGAAATGATTATGTAGCTGTTTCTTTAAATTTCTTGAAAATAACAATGTCTGGTTCACAATTAAATAAAGCAGCCATTTATCATGAAGTTAAAAATATGTATAAGCTAAGAATATTGTAAATATTCTTTTAAAACAATCATTGAGTTAGCTACTTTAGACTGTATTTGCATAGTATAAAGAAATTAGACTGCAATCAATTAATAATTACAACTCATGAAGTATATTGAAATGAAAGTCATTTTCAATACCACCTACACTCTCTCTTCCTGGAGATAAAAAATGTTACGTATCTTTCAAGATCTTTTTTCTCTGCCCACCTTTTATATGTATTCATACACTCACAGAAGCCCAAACCAATGGAAAACAATTAGATACAATACAAGTTCAATAAGATGACCAGATTCAGATGCAAGATTAATGTTTAACAATCAGTAACTCTCGGGTCTGAATGTGCAATGCCATAGGGTATTCTATTCTAAAAGCAACAAGAACAAAATACTAACAAATAACCTAAAATATGATAAATAGGAAAAAGATTATACAAGGGGGCTTCAAAAAGTTCATGGGAAAATGGAATTAAAAGAGAGTATTTCCACAAATGTCTTGAAGCCTTATCTTGTATGTGTGTGCGTGTGTGTACAGACCCACTACTATTGGGTCAGTTCTGACTCATAGTGACCCTGAGTAGGGTTTCTGAGAGTGGCCAGGTTTGAACTGCCAACTTGTAGTTAGAAGTCCAGTGCTTAGCCTATGGTACCACACCAGGACTACCAGCTAGTAAGTGGTGGTGCTGGTGGTGGTTAAGTACAATGGACTCGGTTCCGACTCAGAGCAACCCTGTACAGGGTTTCTGAGGCTGTAAATCTTTACAGGAGCAGAAAGCCTCATCTTTCTCCTGCGGAACGGCTGGTAGTATCGAGCTGCTGACCTTGAGGTTAGCAGCCAGACTGGCAATAACTACACTATGAGTAACTGAAGATCAGAAAAGAAAACCTGAATAAATGAGAGAAAATGCTATATTCCTAGAAGGGAAGAAAGTCAACATGATCCCAGTTACCCTGAACAGGGTAATAGAAAGCAACCATTCAGACTGAGAAAATAGCTCTGTAACGTGTGACTATGGGAGAATGGCCAGTATTGGGGAAAACGAGAACTCCGACACGTTGCTGTGGAGCTGACTCCAGCTCATGAAAACCTGTACGTAACACAGCGCACGTATGAGCCAGTCCACATGGACCATCTGGGCATGATTGTTAGTATGTTTTAGTCCATTTCTGTGAGGTTTTATCTTATTATCTCAAACCTTCTACTTTACCAGCCAGAATGTCTTCTTACGGCTTTTGTTTTTCCTGATCACATGTCCAAAGTCAGCTGGCTGAAATTTCATTGTCCTGGCCAAAGGAGCGTTCTGGTTGTTTCTTCTTAGCCTGACTTGTTCCTTCATTTGCCAACACAGTTCTAATGCATCGGTTCTTCTGTCTTTCCTTTTCATTGGTTAGCTTTCACAACATACATGTGAGGTTATTGAAAAACCATGGCTGGGGTTAAGCACCCCTTAGATAGGAAAGTGATGTCTTTGTTCGTGGGATCATGAGCAGACATAGGCAGTTTATGGGGGGCACAAAAGTGCTCAATTACTAGCCAGAAGGGTCAGTCACCAGGAGTCAAAATCAACTCAGTGGCAATTAATGGCAACAGTGTATTAAAATCAAATATGCTTATATTAACGTTGAATAATTTTTACTTTTGACATCCATCCTTCATACTATCTATAAACCCATTTCCAGTTGGATTATGGATCTCAGTGTGAAAGTTAAAACAATAAAACTGAGGAGGAAAAGAGGAACAAGATCTAAGGTCTTACTGCTGCTGTTGTGTGTCATCACATCGGTTCCGACCCATAGTGACCCTGAATAGGTTTCCAGGACTCCTGGGATGGTGCTGGAGGATCAGCACTGGACTGCTAACTGCAAGACCAGTGGTTCAAACCCACTCGCCATTCCTTGAAAACCCTATACAAGGTCGCTATGAGTCAAAACTGACTTGATGGCACTTAACAACAACATAGGGTTTCTGAGAGACTGTAAATTTTTACAGGACCCAAAACTCTCATCTTTGTCTCAGAGAGTGGCCTGTGAATTCAAACAAAGCCTTTTTTTTTTCTTCTTCTTCTTTTTTTTCAGTCTTAAATAGGATCCTGGAGTTCTGTTGTGGCATTGCAGGTTAATGCACTGGACTGCAGGGTCTGTTTGAACTACAAGGTCGATGGTTCAAGCTCACCAGCTGCTCCTTAGAAACCCTATACAGGGTCACTATGAATCAGAACTGACTCAATGGCACTTAACAACAACAACAATAGAACTTAAAAAGTCCATAATAGAAAACAATGATAAATTTGGCTTTATTAAAGTAAAGAACTTATGTTTATCAAGAGATATCATTTAAAAATGAAAAGGCAATTTACAAAGTGGGAGAAGATATTTTTAGTACATATATATAGTAAAAAACTCATATATTTTGAGTATACGAGGGAGCTTCCAAGAGCTTGTGGAGGAATGGACTTAAGAGAGAATAGAATCTTTCCAAGCATTTTTTGAAGCCCCCTTTATATCTTTAAAAAAAAAAAAAGCCCTCCTGGAAATCCATAAGGAAACAATAGATACCCCAAAAGTAAAGTGGACAAAAGACTTGAGAGGACCACTTCATGAGAAATGATCTGCGAAGGGTTGATAGTGAGCCCATAGATAAGTATTCTTCTTCACTGATATAATCGGGGAAAGGCTCACTGAAGCACTACTCAAAATTCCAGAATAGCTCAAATAAAGGAAAGCGAGATAAGAGTTGGTAAGGAGCTGGAGCAACTGAAACTGGAATATGCTTCTCTTGGGGAGTATAAATTATACAAACATATCTATGAACCCGGATTCCACTACTACATACATACATGCATGTATAGAACCTGGGATTCCACTACTCCATACATGCATGCATGTATAGAACCCGGGATTTCACTACATGCATACATACATACGTACGTACGTACGTACATACGTACATATGGAACAGAAATGCGTAGATTTATCCTAAGGTATACACAAGCGCAGCAACACTGTTCTTAAGTGTCAACTGGAAACTCCCTGATTATTCATCCACAATGAATGTTTGACTAAATAGTGCTGTATTTACACAGTGACTTTACAACAGTGTGAACGAACAATTTACATCTGACAAAGAAGCCAATCATAAGAGTATGGAACTGATTATCATATTTATGTAACACGAAGCAAGCATAACTAATCTCTACGGCCGAATAGTAATTTGCTCTGTTCCATTTGAGTCTTTTTCTAGACTATGTTGTTAAATGCTGTCGAATCGGTTCCGACACATAGCAACCGTGTACAGGGTTTCTGAGGTTTGAACTGCCGACTTTGTGGTTATCCTACAGCACCACGCCAGGAGTCCTTTCTAGACTCTTGTTGTTGTTAGGTGCCATCAAGTGGGTACCGACTCATAGCAACTCTATGCACAACACAACGAAACACTGCCTAACCCTGGACCAACCTCACAATCATTGCTACGTTTGAGCCCATTGATGCTGCCGCTGTGCCAGTCCATCTCATGGGGGGGGGGGGTCTGTCTAGATCAGTACCAAGTTTAATTGCTAAAGATTTCAAGTATGTTTTTCTCTCTCCCAGTATTTCCTCTTCCAGATGAATTTTAGAATTGAATTGACAATAAAATATGACCTAAAAGTTCCTGATTGAATTTTGATTGGGGTTGGTGAGTCTGTAATTTGGGGAGATTTGACATCTTTACAACACCGAATCTACTCTTTTAGCTATATGATCTGTCTCTCCGTTTTAAGGACTCTGCTGTATTTTATTTAGCACACTTGTATAGTACTGGCCTATATATAGGTCTCAGACATTTCTTTTAAAACTATCCTAAATGTTTTCAATATTTTTTATTATAAAAAGTCTTGGTTTTTTATTATGTACTGTAATTGGTCATTGTTAATGAATAGAAAACCTATTAATTCCACTGATGTAAGCAATTCTCATAAGCCTAAATGTAACAAATGAAAATTCAATTTTATTGGGAAAAAATATTGAGTCTTGAATGGATTTCATGGAGTCCTAAAGCATAATTCCAAATAGATCATTTGAGAAATCACATTATGATTCTAACATCTGACTAAACTTTTTTTTTTTCTTTTTTCATTGCTCTGATAGGTTATTATTAACTTGGTAGACCAGGCAGGACGAGAGAAAATTATTGGGGATGCTTATCTGAAGCAGGTGTTACTCTTCAATAACTCACACCTTACTTACGTCTCATTTGACTTCCACGAACACTGGTAAGCGCGGTGGCTTGCCCTAGAGGGTGCCGTAGGGGCCTTCGTGTCTGTCCCCTTCCTGAAAAAGGAGCCTCGGTGGAGCTGTAGGATAAGCACTGGACTGTTAGCCCCAAGATTGGCAGTTGAAACCCATCCTCCTCAGGAGAAAGATGAGGCTTTTTGTTTCTATAAAGATTTTCAGCCTTGGAAACTCTATAAAGGGTAGCTAAGAGTCAGACTCAGCTCTCAGGCAGTGACTATGTTGTTTTGATTTGTTTCCCTGAAAAGAGGAATTCCTTCTGCTCTTCATTTTTAGAAAGAGTTATTAATAGTTTTAATTTTAATTTCCACATAGGTTTTCTTTGGCCACAAACATGAGTGACTTGCCCTCAAAATATCGACACTCTTTCTATTCCAAAGAAATTTGGAGACTTAAGCGTTCCCTTTTTTTCTCCACTAGTTGAAGAACTTTGTGGAGCATTTTCTCTCTGCTTGGCAGAAACCATTGTGTTTCCTTCTATATATGTCACTAGGCTGGCTTGGTGCTGTGCTTTGTCAGTCCCAATTGTTGCTGTTGGTAAGTGCCATTGAGTCGGTTCTGACCCATAGCGACCCAGTATAGGGTTTCTTAGGAGCAGTTGATGAGCTTGAACCACCGACCTTGCAGTTCAGACCAAATATGCAGTCCAGCACATTAACCCACAGCACCACACCAGGACTCAGTAGAGCCACCTTTTTCACTAGACACCAACTTCACTAGAATTTGCTCTGGCAAAAAACCTTCAACTGGTGAATCATTCCCATGTTACCTATAACTTGTGTTCATTCAGAAAGCAAAGTTCTTTTGTCAACAACCTGGCTGTAACTTGGGTTAATTTACCTCTGAATTGGCAAGTTTGGTGGGAAAAGAAGCTTCTCACCCCTGTGCTGATGTGTTTTCTTGAGGTATGCGTTATTTCACAGTGCAGGTTATTATAACCAATTGTTTAATTCCTATGTAATATGTAACAGTGCTCACCTCCTATCCTTTTAGCAACGCTTTGCCTGAATTTTGAGAGGCAACTTTAAATAGTGTATCTTAAGTAAATTTTACAAAGAGTACTTCTGTGATTACAAGAAAATTGTTTTCTTTCTTTTGGCCTGTGTTCTAGCCGAGGAATGAAGTTTGAGAATGTGCAAACACTCACAGATGCCATTCACGACATCATAGTTGACATGAAGTGGTGCTGGTAGGTATCGGTTGGACAGAGTCTTGATCAGTGAAGTCATTGGTGTGTTTCCTAGCAACCACAGCCTGTTCAGAGGATAGCAGCATGCCAAGAGAGTGGTTTCGCCCATTTGGCTTCCCAGTTCCTTTGCTTCTTTTCAAGAGAGTGTTGTTGTTCATCGAGCAGTGTTTGCCTTCCACAGGGGAGGGTGTCAGCTGTTTGGGCTAGGTGGAGTGGAACCCACTCTCACTGTTCTCTCTCAGCTCCTTGGTCCATATGTTCTCTTTCTTGCTATCTCTAAAGTGAGAAATGAGGCTAAAAGATGAGTTGATCTCAGTTTTCAGGCATCTCAAAATTGTCAGAGAAGGAAGAGGTTTCTCAGAAGACAGGAGGGAAATGTATGAAGAAATGGGTATAAATTGACATGAGAGAACATAGATTAGACTTTAGCTGGACAAGGGGGCACTGTCTGAGTCCTCCCCGGGTAGAAAAGTCAGTTAGTCTCTGTTAGATAATGCAGATGCATTTCTACTTGGTGTCAAAGGGAAGGAACAAGAGGGTGTTTTACATGCTTCCTGGTTTTTAAGTGTATAGAAAAGAGTACCCTAGGTTTATCTCAGCTCTGCCTCTTAGAAGTTGTGTGATTTGGGGCAAGTTAAAAACGTTTTCTGCACTCCAGTTCCCAAACTGCACCTCACCCCTCAATGGGAATCATGTATTTTTAAAGATATGATTGTGTAAATTAGTAATCTCTAAGGGACTCATTATAAAAGTATAATACCTGGTGTATAATAATCATATTCTAAACAACTGAAAGCTAATGCTGTTATTGTTACTGATATATTTGAAAATATTGTCGTTTTTTAAAAATGTTTACAAGTATTTGGCATTGTAAAATACCCCTCTACTATTTTTGAAAAGGGTGGATCGAGATGGGGTGATCTGTAAACAGGAAGGGATTTTCCGTGTGAATTGCATGGACTGCCTGGATCGTACCAACGTGGTCCAAGCTGCCATTGCACGAGTGGTCATGGAACAGCAGGTAACGTGGCATCATGGGCAGTGTACATTTCATTTAAAAAAGTGGCTTTTTACGATGTGTCAAAGAATACATATAAATATCCTTCATGAATGAACATTTAGAAAGCTCAGTCTTTCCCAATAAGAAGCGGAATGAGAACCTCAGCCCCAGTAGAATGGTCAGGCGGCATTGTGTGGTCATTTGCCTTTTGTCCTTTAGTTCCAAACCCACCCTTCTGTAATAACGTGCAGTGACCTTGTTGTTATTGTTAGTGGACATCAAGTGGACCCCAACTCACGGTGATCCCATGTGTGCAGATCTGTGACTTTACAGTTGCAGCCTGTCAGACCTTTCTCCTGAAGTACCTTGGCACTGCCCTCTCGGGGTTGTTTCTTCCTTGGCACGTAACACGGCCACCTCAACGTCTCCTTTCAGCCCTCCAACACCTGGGCACAAAAATCTCGGTGGTCAGTTCCCAAGGTGGAAATATCTAGCCTAACTTCTGGTCCCTTCCTGATGGGACCCTGACAGGCAGCTTAATGCAGCCTTTACACAGAAAGAGTTAGCTCCCTGGGTTCAAATCCTGGCTCTACCACATACAAGAAGGTTGATCACATTCAACGAACTTAACCTCTCCATACTTCGTCTTTAAAATGGGAAATAGAAGAACCGTGAGTGCATAGAGCTGCTTTGAGGACAAAGGAGATCATTTATGTAAAAACCCTTAGGGCCCTGGGCCGGACCGGACTTAATGTTGGAGTTCTGGTGTGGTGCTGCAGGATAATGTGCTGGACCACAAGGTCAGTTTGAGCCCCACAAGGTTAGCGGTTCAAACCTACCAGCCACTCCACAGAAATCCTATACAGGGTCGCTATGAGCCAGAACCAGCTCAACAGCACCACTGAAGTTCTGGTATGGTGCTGTAGGATAAGCATTGGACTGCTAACCACCAGCTACTCCATGGGAGAAAGGTGATGCTTTCTGCCCCCATAAAGATTGGCAGCCTTGGAAGCCCTATAGGGCAGACTCGACTGGACGGCAGTGGACTTGGCTGGGGTTTAATTCGTGTGTGCTGACGCTTCCTTCTGCAGCGTGTGTTTCATGCAGCAATTTCTGGGCTCCTCTGCAGTTCATCTTCCCGTGTGTGTGTTTCAGCTGAAAAAACTTGGTGTGATGCCCCCCGAGCAGCCCCTGCCAGTGAAATGCAATCGGATTTACCAGACCATGTGGGCCAACAACGGCGACTCCGTTAGCAGACAGTATGCTGGGACAGCCGCTCTCAAGGTAAACACAAGCAGCCAGTGTCTGTGGTTCCACCTGTGAGACACAGATCAGACTGGTGTTCCAAACCAGTTGTGTTTTTGAGGGTGGTGTGTGGACTATAGGTTCTGCATCCTTGTAGTTGACGCCTTTCTGGAATGTTTGGTTAAGGCAAGGTGACACATGCCCACAGGATAAGCAGTTCAAGCAAGCCATCCAGGAGATCTCAGGGAGACATGAGGCTGCAGGGAGAGCTCATCCATCCTGGCGTTATGGAGACGGTGGTCTCCTCTCCCATCAGGGGTCACGTTGCCAGATGTTCCAGCTGTTCAAAGGAGTCTGGGAAGCTGGAGTTCCATGTGAAACGATTGGTTTTCTAACTGTTCAGACAAAGCATGTCTGAAGGCAGGAGTTGGCCCTCGGCCTGGTAGTTTGCCTTCTTTCTGTGTAAGTCCCATCTGTGTCTCTGCTGACTCTGTGACCCATTACTTAGCCTTGGGGTGCCCGTCTCCTCATCTATAAAATAGGAAGGCTTTCACTGGAATATGTGAGTCCATGCATGAAGGGCTTTAGAACATTCTTCCATGGCACATAGTAAGTGCCCAAGAAAAAGTTTTAATTTTTTGGCTGTGTATTTAATAAAGACTATATAAGGGTTATAGAAAATTTTAACTGTCAAAAAATAGACCCCTGGTACATGAAAATCTTTCTCTGTTAGGCAATAGGAAGTGGTTTGAGCTCATTCAAATCATTGTTGTTAAGTGCTACTGAGTTGGTTCTGACTCACAGCAACCCTGTACAGGGTTCCCAAGGGGCAGCTAGTGGATTTGAACTACCAACCTTGTAGTTAGTAGTCCAGTGCTTATCCTACAGTGCCACACCAGGACTACAACTCAAATTAGATGTTGATTTTTCTTCAAAGTAATAATTGATTTGGAAAGAAGAACCCCCTCAAGGGTTCACAGGTACCAGACTAACTCATCTTTTGGTTAAGGTGTAAGTATCAGAAAGCTCTTTATGACTTAGGGGAAGTGGACTGTCCATGGCGAAGGTGTAAGTTAGAGGGAATACCGTGCCCTGTGAGAGCTGGGACTCGATGAGACTGCACTGGCTTTCTGCGTCTCACCACCATTCTGCTCTTCTCTCAGTGCAAAAGACTGTGAGTTTTCCTTCTCTAACAGGTAGAAACCTTACACAGGTTCCAACATTCACAGGTTTTACCGATTTCTTTATATGCTTTTATCTTTACCTTGTGTGGAACCAGCATCCATCTCTCTCTTCTGTAATAGATTGTTGTTGTTAGTTGGTGGTAAGTCAGCCCCGACCCGTGACAACTCCATGCACCATGGAATGAGATGCTGGAGTCCCATGATCTGCTGCCATCTGTAGACTTTTCCACAGTTGGTTTTTGGAAGTAGATTGCCAGTCCTTTCTTCCTAGTCTGTCTTAGTCTGAAGTTCTGCTGAAACCTGTCCGGCATCCTAGCAACAGAGACAGGTGGTGGCTATAATTTCAATATGTCTTTTTGTTTGTTTCTTTTAAATTATTACTATTGCCTTTTATTATCAACATCTTTCTAAATTCTGTCATTAGTCATCTTTGGAGATTGGAAACATTACATATAAAAGTACAGATATATTTTAACATTGTAGGTAGTACGTCTCCACTCATCTGTCACTCGTCCTTTGTGTTGCTCTGATGCTGGCAGCCATGTCACAGATAGTTTAAGTACCAGCAAAGTCACCCCGAGTGGAGTTTTGAGGGGAATATCCAAATTAAGACAGACATAGGAGGAGAGGTGGACTACTCTGAAAGGCTAGCCACTGAAAACCTTGTGTGTATCAGCAGAACACTGTCTGACACAGTGCTGGAAGATGAGCCCCTCAAGTTGGACCACACTCAAAATCCAACTGGGGAAGAGCTGTCTCCTTAAAGCAGAGTCAACCTTAATGATGTAGCTTTCAGGGCCTTCATTTGCTGATGGGGCACAACTCAAAATGAGGAGAAACAGTTGCAAACATTGATTAATAATAGAATGTGGGCTGTCCAAAATATGAATATAGGAAAATTTCAAGTTGTCAAAAACGAAGTGGAATGCATATTGATAAATATCCTAAACATTTGGGAAAAACGTGCTCAACATTTCTCAATCTGAACTGAAAAATAATTCAAACCTGGACTTAGGTACTGAAAGTTTCTATGGGCAAAATATTGACAGACCCAGGAAACATCAAAAGAAGATGGAAGGAATATACAGAATCACTGTACCGAAAGGAATTGGTGGATTTCAAGAGGTTGTTATTAAATGCCATTGAGTCGGTTCCGACCCATAGCGACCCTGTATAGGGTTTCTGAGGAGCAGCTGGTGAGCTTGAACAGCCAACCTTGCAGTTCAAATGGCTTTGCAGTCTGGCGCATTAACCCACAGCGCCACACCAGGACACCTTTCAAGAGGTAGCACGATAAAGAACTGATGGTACTGAAGAAAGAAGTCCAACTTGCCTGAAGGCATTGTTGAAATCCCAGCCTCCAGGAACTGACAGAATATAAATTGAGATTTGTCAACAAACTGATAGAGTGAAGGTGCTCACTCGTCTATGACAAGACATTTGAAAGAGATCGTATTTATGCTCATTCCAAAGAAAGGTGACCAACGGAATGTGGAAATCATTGAACAGTATCATTAATATCACATGCAAGTAAAATTTTGCAGAAGCTAATTTAAAAACAGTTGCAGTGGTACACTGACAGGGAACTGCCAGGAATTCAAGCCAGAAGGAGATATGGAACGAGGGATTCGTTGCTGACATTAGATGGATCTTGGCTGAAAGCAGAGAATAGCAAACACTTGTTTACTTGCTCTTTATTGTCTATGCAAAAACAGTCAACTGCATGGATCATAACAAACTATGCATAGCATTCAGAACAATTGGAATTCCAGAACATTTAATTGTGCTGAGAGGAATCTGTACGTAGGCCAAGAAGCAGTCATACAAACATAACAAGGGGATGCAGAGTGGTTTAAAGTTGGAAAAGTTGGATCCTTTTATCAGACTCTGCTCAATTTGTACGCTGATCAAATAATCCAAGAAGCTAGATTATATAAAGAACATGGTGTCAGAATTGAAGGAATAAAGGGGTGAGTAGTTAATTGGACATTCCAGGAACAGAGGACCCTAGGATCATCAAGGGACAAATGCATGAATGGGATATTGGACGCTAACCAGAGAAGCAGCAACACCAGAGATGGAGGCAGAGATGAGGACATGGAGAGAGAGAGCAGCTGAGGACTGTAGACTCATGGAAAGAGAAAAGGCTGTGTGCTTGCGACCAGGAGGCAGGCTTGCAGAATGTGCCCTTTGGTTAAATGACTATATATTCCTGAGTGTTTTATGTGTACATCAAAAACGAAAAAACCCAGAGGGAATAGAAGCAAATACTGTTGAATGATGATGCATGGAGGGGATTGTAATCATTGCAATGAAACGAAATACAATAGGATGAGTATAAAACCTACATTCTCCCATGTAAATTATCACTCAATTCACAATAAAAACTTTAAAAAATGTATATATTGAAGGCTGACTCATCAACAACCTGCAGTATGCAGATGATACAGCTTGACTTGCTGGAAATGAAGAGGACTGAAGTACTGACTGATGAAGATCAAAGACTACATACAGCCTTTATTATGGGTTGTACCTCAGTGGAAAGAACATGAAAATCCTCACAACTGTATCAGTAAATAGTATGTTAAACCAGAAAAAAATTGAAGTTGTCAAGGATTTAGTTTTGCTTGGATCCACAATCAGCTCTCACGAAAGCATCAGTCAAGAAATCAAGCAGGTGTATTTCACTAGGTAAATCTGCAAAAGACCTCTTTCAAGTACTAAAGAGCAAAAAGGTCATTTTGAGGACTAAGGTGTGCCTGACCTAGCTATGATGTTTTCCTTCACTTCATATGCTGCAAAAGCTGAACAGTGATTAAGGACTATCAGAGAAGAATCGATGCTTTGATTGTGGTGTTGGCAAAAAATGACTGAACAATGCATGGACCGCGAGAAGAAGGAACAAATCTGTCATGGAAGAGGTACAGCCAGAGTGTTCCTTGGAAACAGTGATGGCCAGACTTCATTCCATGTACTTTGGACATGTCAGGAAGGACCAGTCCCTGGACATCATACTTGGCAAAGTGGAGGGTCAGCAAAGAGGAGGCAGATGGACTGACACAGTGGCAGCAACAGTGGGTTCACACTGAGAAATGTTTCCTTCTGTTGTTCATTGTTACTGGTGTTGATAAGTGCTGTCCAGTCGATTCCAACCCATAGCAACTCTGTATACGGTTTCCAAGGAGCAGCTGGTGAGCTTGAACCACCAACCTTGTAGTTCAAACAACTTTGCAACCTGACGCATTAGCCCACAGCGCCACACCAGGATGGTAGTTGTTGTTGTTATGTGCCATGGATTCAGTTCTGAATCATAGCGACCCTGTACAGGGTTTCTGAGGCTGTAAATCTTTACGGGAGCAGAAAGCCTCATCTTTCTCCCGCTGATCTTAAGGTTTCAAACTGCTGATCTTAAGGTTCGCAGCCTGATTTGTAACCACTACGCTACCAGAGCTCCTTTCTGTTGTTCATAGGGGTCTTTAATTGTCAGAACCGACTTGACAGCATCTAGTAACAGTAATAACATGTAGTACATATTCCTGACAATAAGCTATACAAAACCCTAAAACAGATGGGCATAAGTAATGTTGGGCATAAGTTGACCACATCGTAAGTCAGGGCATTCCCTGTACTGATATTTCCAGGGAATACCCTCACTAATGGTCTATTTTAGGACAAGGTCTAAGATTGCCTTGGATTAAAATCATAGTGTTGAGATGGAGACCCAAGCGATTCTCCCATTTTTACCTTCAGTAAGTGCCTCTCTAGGGACTTGCTCTGACATTCTTGTGGTGAAAAGCAAAGGAAACCAAAGAGTTTACATCTTACTGGGTTCCTTTCTGGGTGAGGATACGATGTGGGAAGGAATGGAAAGTTCTGTGTGATTCTGCTTGTTCTCACTCTCCACACACACACATCTAGATACACAACCACACACACATGCAGTCAGCCCCTTGTCACTGATGCTAAGGAGTTGTCCAGGTTTTCCTGCATCAGAATTTTGTGATTTTTGAAAATGACACCATTTTGTGGCTCAAAAAATCTTTTGTTATTTTGGTGTTTGTTACACAATGTGAACTAGAAATTCTGCAGATTGTCTGTCAAGAATGGCTTTTCCCCAACAGATCATCTTGCAGGGGAGACTTGTATCTATTTCACACACTTGGGTCAGAGTTAAATACTAGTTGTTGTTGTTGTTGTTAGGTGTCATTGAGTCGGTACCGACTCACAGAGACCTGATGAGCAGCAGAACGAAACACTGCCTGATCCTGGGCCAACCTCACTGCATGCTTGTAGATATTTTAATTAAGCTTGTTGCCATGCTTGTAGATATTTTAATTAAGTTCACAATTTGGAAAGTAGAAAAGTTCACGGCACTCTATTGAATTCTAATCGTGAATGGAAAGCCCACAGTTAACTTGGGAGTATTCATGTGTTCGAATAAATTTGTGAAATGACATTTTCTTTGGCAGGGTGACTTTACCAGGACAGGGGAGAGGAAGTTAGCAGGAGTCATGAAAGATGGGGTTAACTCAGCAAATCGTTATTACCTGAACCGATTTAAGGATGCTTACAGGCAAGCCGTCATAGGTAAGACAAAATGCTTTTTCCTTTTGGTAAAATTTGTTGATCTCTTTTGGGGCTAATATTTGATAGAATCCAACTCTGTTAATATAACTCATACATTTTGTAATATACTTGTGCTTCTATGATGAGCATCTTAATAAATCAAATTCAGATGTTCACAAGATTAGAGTTTGGTACGTCTTTTTAGGCTGCAGCAACAAAGAAACCACCTATTTCTGTCCAGATTTGTCAGTCCTGGCATGTGGATTTTTCTGTCCTGGTATGTGGAATAAGGTATTCTAAAACCTCACCAACTGAAAATCCCATATTGCATGTATTTTCACATAATTGAAGACTGTGGGATGTAATAAAAATGGGTTTTTTTCCATGTGCTGTTTATCATATGTCTATGTTGCTATGTACCGTCGAGTCAGTTCCTACTCTTAGTGACCCTGTGCATAACAGAACAAAACCCTGCTTGGTCCTGTGCCATCCTCACAATTATTGTTACTTTTGAGCCCCTTGTTACTGCTACTGTGCCAATCCATCTCGTTGAGTGTCCTCCTCTTTTTCACTGACCCAAGCATGATGTCCTTCTCCAGGGACTGGTTCTTCCTGACAACATGTCTGAAGTACAAGAGATGAAATCTGGCCATCCTCAATTCTGGATGGACTTCTTCCAAGACAGATTGGTTTTTTGGCAGTCCAGGTGCTTTTCTTGAATAATCTCCAGGTGCCTTAATGACCTAGTTTTGCTGTGACAGAGATACCACGTGGATGCCTTTAACAGACAGAAGTGTGTTCTCTAAACGGTTTGAGAGACTGGAGGTCCAGAGTCCAAGGGCCAGCTCTCGGGGAAGCCTTTCTCTCTCTGGAGAAAAGTCTCCTTTCAGCATTTCTTGGAGAATTCCATGCATCTTGACATCAATCTTCCCCTGGGTCTAGGAGCTTCACAGTGTAGGGACCCCAGAATCAAAGGATGTACTCTAATTCTCCTAGGTTGGTGGTAGTAGGTCTCTCTGAACTCTGTTCACTTGTCTCCTTTTATGTCTCAAAAGAGATGGACTCAAGATATAAGCTAGTTCTGTAGATTGTCTCTGGCCTCATTGCCATCAGAGACACAAGGAACCCATCAGATCTGGGTAGGTCACATCAGATCTCATCATGGGGAGGTGATGACATTACTACATCACCGTCAAACTGAGAACCATGGCCTTGACAAGTTGCCACATTATTTTGCCACAATCTGACAAGTCTGCAGTAAAGGAAAGGAACCTTAGTCATGCACTAGTTAAATACTTGACTGCGAATGATCTTTCTGTCTTCTGTCTCAATTTGGCTGCCCCTAGTGTCATGCTTGGTAAAGTAGAGGGTCAATTTAAAAGAGGAGGGTCCTCAATGAGCTGGACAGACAAAGTGGCAACAACAGTGGGCTCGCACCTAACAATTGTGAGGCTGGTGTCAGTCCAGGCAGAGTTCCATTCTGTTGTGTACAGATAGGGTCTCTGTGAGTCAGAACCAACACGGTGACACCTGGCCAGTGTCTGCTTCCTCCTGGTCCTGAAGCTAACTCTCTTCAGGTTGAAAGATACCAGCCAATAGTAACCAGGGTTATGACTGCCCTTTATAAGCATACAGTTGTTAAGTGCCGTCTAGTCGGTTCTGACTCATAGTTACCGTGTATAAGGTTTACGAAGAGTTTGAACCAGCAATGAGGTTAGCAGTCCAGTGCTTATGGATGCAAATCTTTCCCAGAAACTTGATCCAGTCTTATTGGCCCAAATAACGTCAGAGGAATGGGATTAGGATAATTTGCTAAGGCATAAACCTCGTGCTCCACCGTGGTGAGTTGATGGACACTTACCTATTTTTCTTTGGTGTTATATCTAATAAATTATGCCTAATTCAAGGTCATGGAGATTTATATTTTCTTCTAAGAAAGGAACCCTGGTGGCGCTTTGGGGTAAGCACTAGACTATAACTACAAGGTCTGCAGTTCAAACCCACCAGCTGCTCCTTCGGGAGAAAGATGAAGCATTCTGCTCTTGTAAAGATTTACAGCCTCAAGAACCCTTTACAGGGTCACTGTGAGTTGGAACTGACTCGATGACAGTGAGTTTGGATATTGGAGTTGGTGTGGTATTTCCAAGAGTTCTTTAGTATTAGGTGTTACTTCTTGTTTTATATATATGCATATTGTTGTTGTTATGTGCCGTGGAGTCGGTTCCGACTCATAGCAAACCCTGTACAGGGTTTCCCAGGCTGTAAATCTTTACAGGAACAGAAAGCCTCATCTTTCTCCCGCGGAACCAGGTGGTAGTTTCGAACTGCTGACCTTAAAGTTCACAGCCTGATTCGTAACCACTACGCTACCAGAGCTCCTTATATATGCATATTAGTAACCTAAAATAATGGTTGATATTAACACTTTCATCTTAGATTTGATGCAAGGCATTCCTGTCACAGAAGATCTTTATTCCATATTTACCAAGGAGAAAGAGCATGAAGCTTTACACAAGGAAAATCAAAGAAGCCACCAGGAACTCATTAGTCAGCTCTTACAGAGTTACATGAAGTTACTGCTGCCGGATGATGAAAAGTTTCACGGGGGATGGGCCCTCATTGACTGTGATCCCAGGTGAGCTGGTCAACTTGCTAACTAACCTGCCAGTGCTGGCTGTCCAGAGAGCTACAGGCATGGCAGCATGGCGCCAGGCAGGCTTCCAGTATGCATGGTGAATAAGGCACTGGCCTTAAGTGGGCGCTGCAAAAAATCGTACTCATTTTAATGCAATATTGAATCTTGAAACTTCAAGTTGGCATATTATGGCTTGTTGCTAGGGCATGTTCTCCTCCCCTGCCCACAGATTTGAGGTGTATTATAGTAATACTAACCATGCAGCAAGAGCTGGGATGATGCTGGCTACTTGTCAGTTCTAGAGTGAGCCTAGCCTTTAATAAAATTAAATAGGCCAACAGATACGTAACATTTTTCAAACAAAAATCATTCCATTTCAAGTGGTTTCCTCAAAAAAAAAAAAAAAACTCAACGAGCAGCAGAATCTAAATTTATCCATGAATGCTTGCTTTCATGCTGAAATCTAAGCATCCAGTCTTTAACATAATGAATCTAAGCACTTCAGAAAACTGTAGAGTTAGCTCTGAGAAAAAAACAAAACACACTCTAGCTAGAGCTTGTTTTCAGGGATTACATGTGTCTTCAATCAAAGAATCACAAAACCAGCTTGAGAGAATGATTAAATGCTAGGAAGTGTTTTTATAAAAGCACTTAAATGGTGAGCAGTCATTCTGTATCTGTTCCTATGTATTTGGGGAACAGAGAAGCCCTAAGTGTCTACCTTCCGTAACTTCAGTCTCACTGCTTGTTTTGCTCTGATAATAAATATTGTGTGTGTGGATGCAATTAAAAATAAGACAGGGAGGTTTTAGTTAGCCATGTGAAATTTTGATTCATATACTTTAGGTGTTTTATTCCCCGTCGGAGTTGTTTTTTGTTTTTTTAAAAGTAATTCCCTTTAAAAAAAAAAAAAAAAAAAAAAAGTTGCAATACAACTTAATGAAGAATCAAAGAAAAGGGAACATTTTCCATTCCCCACAAAACTATTTGCAGGCAGTGCACTGCACCTCTGAGTTCATTCTTTTCAAGGTGTCATGATTGTCAATATCCAGGACTCTTGTGTCTACTCTGGGTATCACTGGAATTGTTAAGCTGTTGTTAAGTGCTGTCAAGTCAGTCCCGACTCATAGCAACCCTGTATAGGATTTCCAAGGAGCGGCTGGTGGGTTTGAACTACCAACGTTGTGGTTCGTAGTCCAGTGCTGATCCTACAGCACCACAGCATGATTCTGTCACTGAAATAAGGAGTTTATTTCTAAAGTTGACAACTGCCCTGTAGGGTGACACTACGTCTAATCATTAATTCCCAGCCCTGCAATTCTTATGGAACATGGGTACCTTGGTTAAACAGTATTTTAAAGAACATAATGTATTTGTAACTATGCTATTTAAAGTATGTAATGACATTTAGGGTGTGGTACTGTAGGATAAGCACTGGACTGCTAACTGCAAGATTGGTGGTTCAAACTCACCAGCTATTCCTCGGAACCCTATTCCGGGTCACTATGAGTTGGAACCCACTCAACAGCACTTCACAGCATACTTAGTAAGACTCAGTAGAAACCTCTTGCATTTAAGGAGAGATATGCAAACACTTGGACTTATTTCTGGCAATTGGATTTCATTGGCACCTTGTAAGTGAATGGTGCTGTATTGAACCAAAATACCTGTGAAACAAGAATCACTTTCTAAGATCAGGTCGTTAAGGAATCTCAGTTGGGTGATTAGTTGCCTAGATCTCTTCATTATGTTCTTCGCTCCCAAATGCCTACTTCAGAAATAACACAGTTATGCTTCAATAGTATCCTTTCTTCAGTGATAACAATGAACATTTTTTTCCTATTTTTGACTCCTACCCCACTTCAATATCCAGCAGGTCCACTCTTCACTTTTATTTAAATCTGCTAGCAGGGAGCCAGTGATTGCATTCTGCAAATCTCTTTGAAGTTCCTAGCCTGACTCTGGAAGCACAGGTCCTAACCCTGCCCTGGCTTGTTGGTCCCATGTGGGCAGTACTTGTGAGGCACACTTTCCACAAAAGCAGTTATTGCTCCCTTCACCACAAGGCGCAGAAGACAGGTGTGGCTTCCTTTCTGATGGGTATCATGTGCCCATTTAAACAGAACTGTTTTCTCTCCGTCTTCATTAGGCAATTCTTAAGGGACGCCTCTACACCTCTTCTAATAATACCTTTCTACTTTGCCTTCAAGGAGCTCTGGAAGCGTAGTGGTTATGAATCGGGCTACAAACTGCAAGGTCAACAGTTGGAAACTACCAGCTGTTCCACGGGAGAAAGCTGGCACTTTCTGCTCCCATAATGATTTACAACCTCGGAAACCCTGTACAGGGTCGCTATGAGTTGGAACCGACTCCACAGCATATAACAACAACCACTTTGTCTTCGGAGAGCATGGTGGTTCCATAAGATATTGGACTGCAAAGCAGTGCTCTGAGCCCACTGAGCATTCTGAGGAGAAAGATGAGGCTTTCTGCTCCTGCAAAGATTTACAGGCTCGGAAACCCTATGCAGGGTCACTATGAGTCAGAACCGACTTGACAACACTTACCAACACTTTGTCTTGGGTGTTCAGCACCCTTTCTAATACTGTGGTATTTCTCCAAATTTCCCAGTGGTGTTTGTGTTGTTTCTAAGGCTTAAAAAATTTCCCCCTTCCTCTTTTTATTTTAAAGGTTTTTATTGTGGATTGAGTGAAAGTTTACAGGGCACATCATCAGTTTCACATTCAACCATTCATATAACTTGTTTCATTACATTGATTATTATCCCCTCCATATATCATCAGTTTACAGTGTTTCTCTCCATCCTCTTCAGCTTTTTTTGGGGGGGGCCCTTTCTCTTGAAGAGAGACATTTGAGTTGAGATGTTGAGATGTCTTGCGTGTTTGAGTTTTCTGTAGCAGCTCTGTCCAGTACATCAGCTGAATTGAATATGTGAATCCAGAGTGGCCAGTCTCTGGGAGAAGACAATAGGAGTGGCTCTGGGAATAGTTGTCAGGACTTTGGTCCCTGGGCACCAGCTAGCAGAGGCCAGGGGCAGGTTACTCTTGGGCTTAGGCACCACTACCTACTTACCTCAGCCATCTGAGCCTGGGGTGAGCTTTTTCTAAATGCAGCTTTATTAAAATTTTCTTTTTATGTTGTTAAGTGCTGTTGAATCAATTCTGACTCATAGTGACCTTGTATAGGGTTTCTGAGGCGCGGCTGGCAACTTTGAACTGCTGACCTTGCAGTTCAGCGCATTAGCCCACAGCTCTATACCAGGACTCCATTGAATTTAATTCTTATAGTTTAATTCCTATAGTTCACCCATTTAGAACATACAATTCAGTGGTTATGTGTAGCTGTCACCATGATCCAGTTCAAAACATTTTCATCATTACAAAGAGAAACTTCAACCCCCCTGCCTCTCCGTCCCCCATCCCTAAACAGCCCCCTAGTCTATTGCTGTTAGGTGCCATCGAGTTGGTTCTGACTTAAGCAGTATACAGTAGGCTGAAACACGGCATTGTCCTGCCCTGTTCTCAGTCTTCATCTTTGAGCCCGTTGCTGCAGCCACTGTGCCATTCTATCTGTTGTTCTGTCTTGAGAGGCTTCATCTTTTTTGTTGACTCTCTACTTCACCAAGCTTGATGCCTTCTCCAGGAATAGTCCCTCCTGATAAATTGTCCAGAGTATGTGAGAGTTTTGCCATCTTCACTTCTAAGGAGCAATCTGGCTATACTTCTTCTTTTGACAGTCTATATATTCAGCATTCATATTTTATATTCTTCACAAACACCGTAATTCAAAGGGATCAGTTCTTCTTTGGTTTTCTTTTCATTATCCAGCTTTTGCATACATAGAAGGCAATTGGAAATGCTATGACTTGGGTCAGGCCTACTTTGGTGTTAGGCGCCATCACATTGGTTCCAACCTTCTGCACAACAGAACGAAACACTGCCCAGTCCTGTGCCAGCCGCACAATCATGGTTAAGCTCGAGCCACTTGTTCCTGGCACTCGACCTCATTGGGGGTGTTCCTCTTTTTCACTGACTCTCCATTTCAGGGACTGGTCCCCCCTGAGAATATATCTAAAGTATGAGAGACCAAGTCTTGTCTTCCTGGCTGCTTAGGAACTGTCATTCTTCTAACACAGATTTGTTTGTTCTTCTGACAGTCCATAGTACTTTTAGCATTCTTCTCAGTACCATAAATCAAAGGCATCAATTCTTCTCTGGTCTTTCTTACTCATTGTTCAACTCTCACATGCTTAGGAAGTTACTGAAAGCACCATGCCTTGAAGGGTCGGGAGCCTCCTTAGTCCTCAAACTTCGGTCATCCAAATGACTTTGCTTTGCTTTTTAAAACTTTGAAGAGATCTTCTGAAGCAGATTTACACTGTGTGATTCTTGATTGTTGCTTCCATTGAAATTGTGGATCCAAGTAGAATAGAATCATTAACAATTCAGCCTCTTCCTCACTCTGCGTGCTGTTGTGTATTGGTTCTAGTTAAGATTTTTGTGTTCTTCATGGTTAGACATACTCCAGTCTTTGACTAATGGTGTCAAACTGTCATCATTTTTAGCAAGCAAGGTTGTATCATCTACGTATCAGATTATTAATGCTTTTATTATATAGTCTGGCTTCAAGGATCTGTTCAGAATACAGATTCAGTCATGTGAAAGAATAAAACAATCCTGCCATACACCTTTCCAAGTGTCATTATGCAGCATTCCTTGTTCTGTTCAAATGACTGCCTTGTGATCCTTGCCCCATCCCCCACGAACACCCCACCACCACCACCATAGTCTAGTCTCTGACTCTGGAGCTTCCTGTTTTGGACATTTCATATAAATGGAATTCTGTATGTGGTCTTGTGTGACTGGCTTCTTCAAATGTGTTTTCAAGGTTCCTGGATGTTGTGGCAATTTTCAGTACTTCATGTTTTTTATGACTGAGTAATACTCTCTTATATGGATAGACCGTATTTTACTATTGATCCATTCACTGGTAGACATTTGGGTGGTTTCCACTTTTTTGCTACTATGAATAAGGCGCCGCAAACATGGATGTGCAGGGTTTTGCATGAACATACGTTTTCATGCCTCTTGTCTATTCTCTGGACTAGGATTAAACTGGATGGTCCCTGTGGTAATTCTGTGTATAACCTACGAGAAACTGTCAAACTATTTTGCACAGTGACTGCACCATTTTAAATTTCCACGAGCAGTGTTTGAAGACTCCAGTATCTCCACATCTCTCCAACACTTGTTATCTTCTGTTTTTTACTTTTATTTCAGACAATCCAGTAGATGTAAAGTGGTATCTCCATGTGATTTTGATTTGCACTTTGGCGCTGTGGGTTAATGCACTGGACTGCAAAGTCGGTTTGAACCACAAGGTTGGCAGTTCAAGTTCACCAGTCGTTCCTTAGAAACCGTATACAGGGCCGCTATGGGTCAGAACCGACTCGACGGCACTTAACAACAACAACAACAACAAATGAGTCCTATATGGCACTGTAGGATAAAATAAGCTCTAGACTGCTAACCTAAAGGCCAATAGTTCAGCTCCCCCAGCTGCTCCTTGGAAACCCTATAAAGGGTTGCTATGAGTCAGAACTTACTCAACTGCACTTAGCATCAGCAAGGAGCCCTGATATAGCACTGTAGGATAAGCACTAGACTTCTAATGATAAGGTCAGCAGTTAGAACCTACCAGCTACTTGGCTGGAGAAAGATGAGTCAGTCTGCTTCAGTAAAGATTGATAGCCTTGGAAACCCTCTGGTGCAGTTCTCCTCAGGCCTACAGGGTCCCTGTCAGTCCAAATCAATTTGACAGCAGTGAGTTTGGATTTTAGTTTCGGAATGCTTAATGAAGGAGCTTGATAGCACAGTGGCTGAGTGATGGCACAGTGGCTGAGTGATGGCATAGTGGCTGAGTGATCAGCTGCTAACCAAAAGATAGGTGACTTAAACCTACCAGCAATCCATGGGAGAAAATGTGGCCATCTGCTTTTGTAAAGATGACAGCCTTGGGGACCCTATGGGGCACTTAGTTTGACTCTGTCCTACAGGGTCTCTGTGAGTCCTAATGGACTTGGTGGCAGTGGGCCTGATTTGGGTAATGACAACTGATATTGCGCATCTTTTCATGTGCTTCTTGTCCAGTTGTGTATCTTCTCTGGAGCAAAGTCTATTCAAATCCTCTATTGTTAAGTGCCGTCTTCAAAACATAGGGACCCTGTGTACGGTTTCAGAGGAGCAGCTGGTGGATTGAACCGTCAACTTTGTAGTCAAGTGCTTTTACTACAGTGCCACACCAGAATGCCCTAGCCTCTTTGTAAAACCAGGTGGTTCTTTCAATGTTGAGGTGTGCTCTGTTTTTAACTGGCTGTGATTAGGGTGAGGTGAGTGAGGTTGGGTTGTATAAGTGCAGGCTCCGGTCTCATCTTTGTTGGGTATTTTGATCATGGATTTTTTTGATGTACTTTTTAGATTTTTTTTTTTTTTTTTTAATATAGCACTAAAAGTTCTGTATCTTGGAGAGGGTTTTTTGTGCTTTTTTAAACCAGAAGCCAGAGAGCTGGTTCAGCTCTCTGCAGCCCTGGCTGTTTAAAATCTGACAGGTAAAGAGCTATAGCAGGCATTTTACAATCGGAATCCACTCCATGGCAGTGGGTTTCGGGGGCGTTTCCCACCTGGAAGGCCTTGTGGACGATCGGGCACGCCCACGGGAGCTGTCCAGCACGGGAGCCGGCAGAGCGAGCCAAAGTTGGCAGGACCCTTCCCGTGGTGGCGACACGCGGGCCCACCTTTCCTGTTTCTTGGCAGACACTGGGCACCCCTGAGCCTCTGGAACGCAGACGGGGCCTCCCGGGCTTTATAGCCTCTCCCTCCCTCATCCTACCCTCGCCCCTCGCCCCCACTGGACGATCGACAACTTCAATCACATCCGATAAGTCCCGAAGGTGCGCCACGGCCCGAAAGAGGAGACCCAAAATTTGAAGGGAGACCAGGTGTACTGTAAAGGGCCCTTCAGAATTGCCACCGAGCCACCTTGGCCACCAAAGGTGGATCGCCACCACCTTTTCTAGCCCTTGCCCAGGAGCGGGGGACGGGAACCATCCCGGTACCGCCATATGCTCAGCCATGCTATCCTGGCCGCCCCCTCACGTTCTCGCGGCAGCAGGGGGCACCCGAACGACTGCCACTTTGTTGCCGCACCCAGCGGCGTCTTGGGGGTCCTTGCCCTGTACAGTGTGCTGGCAAGGCAGGGTGGGCGCGCATGCGCACTGGCCTCCCACCGCGGCCGGAAGTGGGCGGCCGGAAGCCTTCCGCGTCTCCTGGGCGTGACTTGGCGCTGCCGCGTCGCAGTTGCCGCATTCCCCGCATTCGCTGCAGGCGCGAGGCAGGGTACGGGTAGCTTCCTGACAGAGCCTCGAAGCATCGACGCACAGACAACCTGACGAGATGCCGCGCTCCCACAGGCCTCCGCCTGCGGCCCCGCGCCCAGCTGCCGAACCCAAGTCAGACGGCGTGCTGGCGATGACTTTCAAGATTTTCCTCCTTTTTGCAGGACTTATGGTCAAAGTTCCTGTAGGGCTGTATTTTTCCTGTAAATTACTCCTTTTCCAAAGCCTCATGTTAATGTCCCCCGAAGACAGCGCCTTTTACGCGACCATCGTCGCGGTGGTGGGGCTCCATGTGGTGCTGGCCATTTTCGTGTTCATAGTGTGGAAGGAAGGCTTGCCCCAGTGGCGGGAAAACAAAAAGCAGTAGCGCAGCTTCTCCTCGGAGCTGCACGCCTGGGGGGTGGGGAGGCGCAATGGGGTGTCGTCTTTTGCTTTTCTTGATCGTATTTTAAAATATTATTTTTTATTTAAAAGCGGGGACGGGAAGCTGGGGAGGGGACATCAGTATTTACTGCAGCTGAGACTTCAACAAAAATGGGGGGGGGAGGGGGGCGACCATTTCCCACCGCCTGTTCCGTACCAAGTGGTTTTCGTTGGGGACATAATGTTTGGGACTGAGGATCGCGTGTGTCGGCTGTAAATACTGGAAGGTCGTCACCCTAGTCCCACTGTCGTTTACGAGGAATAGACTTGCCTCTTGACCTACCAAACGCCGTGTCGTGACGTCATTTGTCTGGCTGGCCCGGCCGCAGGTGAGTGTCCGCAGGTGGCGGGGGTCGCTGGGCATGGTTCCCGGGTGATGGATGGAGTTTGTGTTCTGATCTGGGTAGACCGTGACTACTACCTCCTCCCCACCCACCACTTCTCTATCAGACGGAGGTTTGTGTGTTTGCCTCTGAACTTAGCCCAGTCGTTGTTGCCTTTTGGGGTCGATTAGGGCAGCATTGGTGTCGCGGATGAAGGCTGTGTTGGGAAGCGCCCCCCTGCGGTACCCCCAGAACACTGACCTCAGTCCAGCCCCTCCACTTGCTGGTGACTGGGACTTACGGCCGCATTCTGCATTCTGCTGAGACTGGAACCCTAGCGGTCGGCTCTGACCCGGGCCAAAAGGCTCTTACTCCTGTTAGCTACCTCCATACAATTAATTACTCATGTTAGCTGGCTCCATACAATTAATTACTCATGTTAGCTGGCTCCATACAATTAATTACTCATGTTAGCTGGCTCCATACAATTCGTCACTGGACTGCGAGCCACAAGGTCCGTGGTTTGAGCCCGCCAGCCGCTCCGAGGGAGAATGATGATGCTCTCTGTTCCCGCAGAGCTGTAAAGCCCGGGAAACCCTATACTGGGTCACTATGAATCGGAACCAACTTGGAGGCACGTAACAACGGTAACCTGTTAGATTCTGGTTCGGCTGCGATTTCGAGTTTCATGTGAAGTCAGATTCGGCCTGTTCCTTGGTTATTGATGGGGCTTCTCTTTAGGCCGGGACTTTCTTACCCACAATCAGCAGGATGTCTGATTTGCTGTTGTTTTGGTTTAATGGGTCTTAGTACTAGGTCCATTTCTGATACTTGATTTTGAAGCTTGGATATAAATACGGCAAAACTGACTTAGAAGAAGGAATTACTTGAAAGTCAGGTAAAGAAACCTATCAAGAAAAATGCAAAAGCTGTAGAGGCTTGTTCACGGATGCACAGCCTCGGTGTGGGTCCTTTCTCAAACTGCATCCACAGGAGTGTAAAATACCCGGATTGTACAATGCTGTCTTGAAGTTTTAGATGCAAGATCATTTTCTACTTGATGTCTCCCTTCTCCCACCTTCCCCCCGCCCCCTCCCATCACCAGGTCCTTCTTCTCTGCCCCTCCCCCCATCGCAGATCCTGATCTTTACATTGGCCACCGGATAGATGGTATTGCAGTTTATATAAGTAGGTACTTACTGATTCTTTTATTGTCTTCATTATGTTGTCTGACCAATCTTCTGTTGTAAATGGCAGGGCTGTAGAATATGCTTGGCAGAAATGCAGATGACAATGTTTAATTCCCTGTGTCCTGTTTGTTTAGCCTCATTGATGCTACTCACAGAGATGTGGATGTGCTGTTACTGCTTTCTAACTCTGCCTATTACGTGGCCTAGTAAGTTGCTTATTCATTTAAAGCTTTTAAAATGTGTTCCATTTTAAGAACTTGTTTCATTTTAGCATGTTTATTTTTAAATGTGGGAATTTAGTTCTATTTTAAGGAATTTCATTGAACCCTCCTTTCTTCCGTAACTGTTACTCTTGCTTTGATTCTTACTATGTAGAAATTGTGATTTTTAGAGTTAATTTTAGATTTTAGAGTTATCATCACTGGGTTCGTATAGTACTGGGTTTTTGTTTTTAAGCATTCAGTAGTATTTCCTACATGCCTACTAGCGTTTTGATTCACCCTATTTATTCTCATTATTATTGGCCATATATCTTTGTTTTTATTATGATGGGACACTGAGTTAGTGCCTGTTTTTTGCTAGGATAAATCATGCAGCAGTCTCTGCAGATAATACGCACCCAGCCAGTTTCTGTAGTCACACAGAGGGGTTGAGGAATTGTCTGTGACTTGTCAGTCTGCACTGACGTCCTCATAGCATGCCAGAATTGGGTTTTGTTTTATTCTTTCTTTTAAAAAAAAATAAGTATTCACTTTCTTATTTTTGTCTTATGTGAACTACCGTTTCTTAGTCTTTGTGTCTATGGGCCTCAATGGACTTTCATTCTTGACTTAGATTCAGGTTTCTCTCTGGGCCATTCACAAGGGCAGCATCTCAGTGTAGGCGGATGTGTGTGTGTGTGTGTTGCCTTTTAGGTATGCTGTTTTTCATTTTATTTAAGTTTTTATAAAACTGGAAAAAAAAATTTTTTTGCCATGTAATTAATTTCTTTTAATTATATGATCTGTAAGCTGATTTTCCTTTGACTGTCGAACTGAGATATTCTTGTTTCATCTAGCTTTTAAAATATTTCTCATGTGTTAACTGTTATACTCCTGAATATATTGTACTGTGAAGGATTTTGCTATTTTAACTGTATAGTAATTTGTTACTATTAAACCTCAGCTAACAAACCAACTATGATATTAATTCCCTTTTTGCTCCCTTTCTTTTTGTCTAGTTATGATGACGAAGTTGATAAAGTAAACCAATACCAACGACTAAGTCTAGAAGACCTGGAAAAAATAGAAATAGGTAAATTTTAGTATACTATCCAAATCATAGAATTCCTGGTGTGGCACTGTAGGATTAGCTCTGTACTTCAAACCACAAAGTCGGCAGTGCTCCTCAGAAACCCTGTACAGTGGTCACTACGAGTCAGAACTGACCTGCTGTCCCTGAACAGCAGCAGCAACAATCTAAATGATAAGGAGCCTGGTAGCACAGTGCTCAACTACTCAGCTACTAACCGGAAGGTTGGCAGTTCAAATCCACCAGCCACTCTGCGAGAGAAGGATGTTGTGGTCTGCTGTCACCAAGCCTTGGAAACTCTCTAGGCCAGTTGTGATTTGTCCCGTAGGTTTACTGTGAGTCAGAGTTGACTCCATGGCTGTGGGGTTTTGGTTAGCCAAGTCATAGAAGAAGGGGGAAAAAAAAATACTTTTTAAGAGGTGTTTGAATGATTTAACTTAATAGATACAGAAAGAGATAGACTAAGCCGTCGATATCTTAAGACTTCGTTTGTGTTTATTGGAAATTAGTTACACACTATGGGTTAAGCACTGGCAGGATCCCTATGAGTTGGAACCAACTCAACAGCATCTAACAATAACAAAATAATCATATAATAACTGTAAATCTTAATATTTGCCTTGTGACAGTTAACCCAAGGATCAAGGAAGTAGAAATATTTTAAGATTGAAGAAAATTTTTATTTTACGTTTAGCTTCATCAAATCTAAAGGTTATGATACGTTTGTGTTTTGTGTGCTCTGATTTAGGTTGTAAAGAAACATATACTAAGTACCTCATTGATATGGTCCTTTGAAGGTACAGAAGTGAATGTGAATAGTGTATGAAAGGTGTAACTTTACATATATCCATTTGGGGGTTTAGGTCCTGAACCCACTCTTTTTGGGAAACCAAAGTTCTCCTGTATGCGACTGCACTACAGATGCAGGGACACCAGTGGCTACTTCCACACGCTGAGAGCTGTGGTGCGCAGTCCCGATGAGGACGGCAAAGGTAAGAGGAGGAGAGACCTCCATCATGAGCTGAATGAATGAAAGCTCTTCCAGGACAGTAGTGAAGGGTTTGAGATCATGAAACACCCAGTTGGTTCCCAGCAACAGAGTGTATGATATGAAGTGATAGTGTAGTTTAGGGCAAAGGACTCGGTAATGGAAGTGCTCTGTGAGTTTGACTTAGAACCAACGAGCTTTCCCCACCACATTCTCCACCATGGGTAGTAGTCAGGGATTGTAAACATGGGGGCATTGGACCTTCTTGTTTAATTCCATAAGGGGCTAGGAGAATCACCATCAGTATCTACAGCCCAAGGCTGATGGTTAAGAGTTGGAGGTCAGCCATCTCTCCATCCTCCAGCCTTTGTATCAAAATGACACCAGCTGTACCTGCCACTCTGGGGTTGACAGGTCATTGCGGTGACCTCCTAGAACTCACAGACCAACCGTGTTCACAGTTACAGGGTTATTAGGAAAGTAATAGTCAGCAGTGCAGGAGCGAGCTTGACTCAGGGTAGTTGTCAAGGCCAGCTGCTTCTCAGCAGGGCCTGCAGGCTGGCCTCTTTCTGGCTCTTTCCCTTGAGCCCTGTCTAGGGGCAAGTGTTGACAGAGCTCTTTAGCTGTGCCAGTAAGTGCTTGTAGACAGCCCACCCTGCCAGTTAGCCTCATCCCAGAGGCACTCAGCTTTTTAGTTGGTGAACCTAGTTCTGCCTGATGCACGCAGACACCCTGCTCCACCAGTAAGCCTCCTGCCTGAAGGTACTCAGCAACTGCTGTGTGGGCCAGGAAGCCCAATGCACCATCTTCTCTGGGTTCTACTGCCACTTGTCACTATCTTGTACCATCTCTGATATTACAACACTCTTGTCTTCTGCATCTAGGAGGTTCTCAAAGTATGTGCTCTGCTCTTATTTCTTCTTTTGTGGTTATAAGGGTCCCCGCTTTCCCTGAGATGGTTCACTTAGAGTTGATTGGGCTGGTAAAACTGAGTAACCCCTTTGGTACGGTTCCATGCACCTTATTTGCATGACACAACCCACAAGGGTGCCATGCATCTTCTTGTTATTAAATGCTGTCGAGTTGATTCCTACTCATAACAGCACTGTATACATTTCCAAGGAGTGGCTGGTGAGCTTGAACCACCAACCTTGTGGTTCAAACCAACCTTGTAGTCCTGTGCATTAACCCACAGCACCACACCAGGACTCCACCATGCACTTTACATAGTCTTTCTATCCTGTCTTGTAACTTCCACCAAATGATTGGGTGGGAGTATGCAAATAAGGTGCTAAGGTCCACCAAGAGAATTAGACAACTTGCTAATAAAATACAAGCCACGCATCTCACTTATATTATGGTTTTTAAAAGTTTGATTACGTATATCTAGCAGAGCACACCGAGTTAGTAGTTTGTACAATTCATGGTGTTGATGACATGCAACTATTCTCAGCTTCCTTTTCTAAATTGTCTCCCCCCCAACATTAACATAAACTCACTTCCCCATGTCTTTGGCTAGGTTCTCTAGAGGAGCAAAACCAGTGAAGTCTACGGTATCCATGGAAGATTTATTTCAAGGAAATGACTCACAGTTGTGGCTGGCAAACCCCAAGTCTGTTGGTCAGGTGTCAGACTAGAGGATTCTTCTGGCTCGTGGTTGTAGAGACTGTTGGTCCTACAATTGGCTGTTAGGCTGTGGCTCACAGAACTGCAGGTTGGACAGGCTGCAGGGCCACATCTCATGAACAGGGAGTCAGAAGGTGATAAATCAGTAAATCAGATGCTGGATCAATAGGGAATATGGACCCCTAATATTCCTGTCTGATCATTGCAGCTATTGATTCAATCCCATGTAGACAGCTCTTCTAAGAACACAATGCTCAAGGCAGACACTTCTTTAACCTAAACTTCTTTGATTTTAAGTAGACTTCAGGGATGTTTTTAGTGTAAGGCTTAAATATGATCTCAGGGCACTTTTTTCCCTTTTGACCAAGATTCTTTTATAGAATCTTTGATCAGAACAGAACTGGAGCCACCTTTTAATTCCACTTGCTTTGCGTCTCTTGTTCTCTGTGTTCACATTTGAATGTTTTGGAGAAGGTGGCAATCTGTCAATTTCGTGTTTCAGATACTCTTCAGTGCATTGCGGAGATGCTGCAGATCACCAAGCAAGCCATGGGCCTGGATGTCCCTATAGTTGAGAAAAAACTTGAAAGGTGAGTGGTATAGTACTTTGCCTTTCTCTTAAGAATAAAGCCGTTGTCTGTAAAGGGGGGAGGTCAGATTAGGGTACTGTGTTAGTATTTAGAGAGGGAAACATCATATTTACCTGAATCAAAAAGCATTCTTAGCCACCAGCTACTCTGTAGGAAACAGGTGTGGCAGTCTGCTTCTAGGAAGGTTGACAGCTCTACTGTTCTGTGGGATGCAATGAGTCAGAAGCAACTCAGTGGCAGTGGGGTTAGACCATTTGCTTAATTGAGTTTATCCATTAGTAATGCACTGTTCTTAACTGAGTTGCCTCAGTTAGCACTGCACTTGTTCTTAATTGGCACAACTGTAAAAAGTATTTTCGCTCACATTTGTATTGGCCCTGATCTATTGGATTCCATAGGGAATTCACTTTTTCACTTCTCATTTACAGGAAGAGCAGTAAACCTCATGAAGACATCATTGGTATCAGATCTCAAAACCAAGGCTCTTTGGCCCAAGGAAAGAGTTTTTTAATGAGCAAATTCTCATCTTTCAATCAAAAAGTAAAACAGACAAAATCCACCGTAAACATTGGCAATCTACGAAAGCTAGGAAATTTTACAAAACCGGAAATGAAAGTTAACTTTCTGAAACCAAACTTAAAAGTCAATCTTTGGAAATCAGATAGTAGTCTTGAAACCATGGAAACCACAGGTATGATAGACAGTAAAGACCAGGTGGAATCTGACGGGGAGATGTCTTCAGAAAATGACTCGTATCACTCCGATGAATTCCTTACCAATTCCAAGTCTGATGAAGATAGGCAGCTAGCTAACTCTTTAGAGAACGTAGGGCCAGTGGACTATGTCCTCCCTAGTTGTGGTATTATTGCTTCAGCACCTCGGCTAGGCAGTCGATCCCAGTCTAGAAGCAGCACTGATGTCAGTATTCCCGCTCCTTCTGAGATTACTACCACACGTGGAAGTGAGCTTGGAATGGGCCCTGACTCGCCTTTGAAGAAGAGTCCTTCTGCAGACCACATACACGTGTCAACTGCCTTTGCCAAGCCTGTGGATCATTACTGCCATAGATTTGTGCAGGATGCACAGAACAAAATGATGCCCCCTTTGGAAACTGGGTCTGTTTCTCAGCAGGCTAGTGAGGAGGGCAGTCAAGCAACCAATCAAGTTTCTAATGAAGACGCCCGGTTGGAAGCAGTGGAGCAGACACCTTCTCGGCCTTCTCAGCTAGATGTGTCTTTCTCTGCAAAAGGCCCACGGTTGTTGTCCACTGAGTCAGTGCATTCCGTTGTATCTCAAAAGACCCCAGGCTCTGGATCCAGCGTGCTTGAACTTGAGACAGGGCATAACATAGTAACTCCTTCTCCCTCAGAAGGTAGCAGCAGCAGAGCAGTTTCTCCCTTTGCAAAGATCAAAAGTTCCATGGTCCAGGTTGCTAGCATCACCCAAGCTGGATTAACACATGGGATCAACTTGGCAGTGGCCAAAGTTCAAAAGAGTCCTGCAGAACCTGAAGTGGTTAATGAAGTCCAGCAAAATGAACTCAAAAACATGTTTACACAATGCCAGACACGAATCATCCAGATTTAGTTTTTAGACATAAAGAATCCCATGGCTTTTATCTAATCCCGAAGGTGGTTTCATGAATTAGCCTATTGTTATTTGTATTGTCTTTGAATCTAGGGATCACACATTCTAATGACGTTTCTTGGAAAAGGTTTTAAAGTGAGTCTGAACCGCAGGGGATTTCCACATCGGACCACCAAGTGCATTGTCTGAAAATGCACAGGTCCGAGTAGCATACACACTACAAAGCACCCGTCCCTTTGGAAAGTCATTCAGGGTAGGTCATTTGGGACAGCACTTGAGCCTTCTTGGAAGTTGGGGGTGGGGGATGGGTGGAATGTATGAAGTAGACACGAAAAATAGGCATGGCCATGTTTAAGAGGATTAGTGTTTTTTCATCATTTTTTGTTCTTTGCCCATTATACATAGTACCTCTCTACAAGGTAGGTAAATACATTTCATTTCTAATGACTAAAATGTTAAGGTCTAGAAAAGCATTTGAATATACAAAGCTGTTGGGTTTCCTTTCAATGGCGTAACCATTCTCTGTGAAGAGTTGGGAGTTACTGACTGTCCTGTTGAGAAATGTGTGCTCCTTTAACTCTCCTCAGGTGTTAAGTATTCTGTAACCTGCACATCTGACAGACTGAGAGCATGAAGACTAGCCAGGAAGTAGACCCAAGTACATTAGATTTGTAACTTAATTCTGCTGTTTGTAGGAAAACTAAATGTGTACTGGTTACTGTTAGAGAAAGCATCCTTCAAATTCTAATTTTTCTCCAAGGGGACATTCCTCAGTATTTCCTGTAGATTATTACAACTGTAGACAACTGGCTCTGCAGCACACCTGTGCTCAAGTTGGTTGTGCGCCTGACTTCTGACCACGTCGAACCAGCAGCTCTTCTGTGAATCCACAGTGAGAACGCTGCACTCGCACGCCATACCCCAGTTAAGGATTGGTTTGTTTGGTATGTTTAGAGCTTTACTCTGTGAAGTCAACATTATGTCTGTTGTAACTTTGATAACAAGCATTTCCACTTTTGTTATTTATTAGTGGTATCTTTTATTTGAAGTGTCAAATCTTGTGACTATTTAAAATAAAATGCCATGGCAATTTAAAGTGATAATATGTATGAGAATTAATTAAATAACATTTTTAAAATAAAGGTTTCATTTTAAATCAGATCAAAGAATTTATAAACAGGGTACATGTGGCACTGAAGGATAAGCACCCACCAGTCAATCCTTTGAAATCCTATACAGTGTTGCGACAAGTCAGAACAAACTCTACTTCATTGAAGTTTACTATAACCAAACACTTAATCCCAATCTTTCCCTATGTTTAACTCCTCTCAAGTGTTTGATAAAATGGGCCACAGACGATCTGCTCTGAAAGCCTAAGCATTGGAAACGGTGTGCTGTATTCTGTTCTCACTGCCTTTCCCTCTGGGCTTGCACGCATTTATTTCAAAAAATAAAACATCAACATCATGGGGTTAAGGCATCTATGCTCCACAAGTATTTGTTCTAAAGAGATTTGTTTTAGAAGACTGGAATCTGTAAAAGGTAATGCTGCCTTCTCAACGGTGGTGGGAGGGATGTTTGCTTGGTCTCCTGAGCTGCCCCAGGGAGGAAAGAGCTTCTGGAGCTTGCAAACAGAGCTCTACTCTCCTGATGGGACTTTACAAGAGACACAACCCTGAACCTCCCATCAAGTGGACATTAGATGCGGAGTTTTAGAATTCATGAAAACAGCCTCAGGGACTTGTAACTAGGGAAGAAGTTTGATTTATTGGAGAGGAACCAGTTGGCTTTTCAAGGAAACTTTTCTGCAAGACCAAGCAAATGATGTACTTCTCTTTGGTAAATTACAGTTCACATTTTGGCACAATAAACACACTGGTAACTGATCTGCTCTTGACCAGTTAATAGAAAATGAATTTTCTGACATCCAGTTGAGCCTGCATTTTATTTCTAGAAGTTTAAGGTCTAGTCTACCAGTTATAAAAATGAAAACCAGTTAAGAGTTCTAAATATAAACAGATTATTTACATTTGTTTATAAAAATAGATGTGCATTTAGGAAAAGTTAACAATGTTAAACAATTAGTAACTTTCAGTTCCCAGGCAGAACACATTCCTTGATTTTCAAGGCTGACCCTGTTTCCTGTTAGCAGTGTCAGTTGAGGCCTATATAGAACAAGCCCTCACTGATTGGATTTCTAAGGTTCTCAACTAGAGAATTACTGGTGAAATTATAGATATAATTGATAGGTAATGTTCTAACCTTTCCAAAGAATCTTGTTACCACAATTATAGTAGTATTAATTTGCATTCTAGTTATGAGTAATGATATTTTTGTCCTGAAAATCTTCATAAAAAACGAATGGTCTGGGGAAAACCTATGAATTCAATTATCTCAGGCCATTACTGAACTAGCAGATAATGTCACTTGATCTAACACATTTGAAACTAAAAAATTAAAAATACAATCAAAAGAGCACCTAAATGGTATTTGTAAAATAGTGCTTTTTTTTTTTTTTAAGAGATTTTACTTTGTTTTATTGATGGTTTTGTTGGCTATTTTGCTCAATTTGTTTGGGCAGAACACCTGGGTGGGGCAGCACTCCCTCACATGAGTGAATGAAATGAGGAAATAAAGGACAGTGTGTGGTCCCACCCCCAAAACAAGCTACTTTCCCCCCCCCCCCCGGGGGGGGGGGGGGAGTATTAATACATATTTCAGGTTACTTGGCAAAACAAATTGGCAACCTTGTCCAAACCCTTTGGGAAATATTATTGGTCCATGACATGCTAAAGTCTGGGAACCACTACTATGACAAAGATGATTCTTCAGGCTGCTGCCAGCCGCCCCGAGCAAGCTGTAGCGGCCAATGCTTAGGAAATGAAGCTACAGAATTCCTGGAGTCATGTGAGCTAACAGAAATGTATCCCATTTCCCAAGCCTTGGCCAGCGAACCCTCAGAACCACTCTTTACTGGAATGGAAATCTGAAGTGAAAACTCTGACTCTTGAAATCTCAGCTGTTTTCTTCACATGATCATTTCACTAAATCTAGCCTCTGACTTAAACTGAAGCTAAGGAAATGTGTAATCAGCAACATTATCAGTATTAAACTTTAATATCAAATACATTTTTGTACATTGTTACTAAATTTTATGTAATTAAAAAACAAACTTCAAAAGCTCCAAAAATCAGTAAGGTAAAAGAGCTCACTGAACATCATATAAATTTCAGATGTTACCAGGCTAGATTTCAGGAAAAGTCATTGGTTTTTAATACAAATTTATCTACAAAACCATGGTCTAAATGATAACTGACTTGTACAATCACGTGGCTATAATTTGCACATCCCTTTGCACAGGTGTCTTTAAAGCTCATTCCCATTGACACATTTCTGCTGTTGCAGGCGAGTTCTTCTCAAAGACTCAAGGTGCTTTGCTCTCAGCCATCGTTCTCTCGACAGCGTTGTCTGACCAGCACTAAGAGACAGAAACCTGATTTGAAATACAAAAACAAATTTAAGTCCAGACCTAGGAACACTCTTTAAAACCACATTTGGCGAGAGAAGCTGCAATAGCTACAGAGGAGTCAAGAGCCGAGTTAGATCTCAATGGAATCTGTTAGCGCTGTATTCAGACGGCAGCTCAGTCTAAAAGGCAAAAAAGTGCACTTCCAATTTTGTGCCTGCCTCAATTAGTTTGTACATAAATCAGGGAAAACACACAAGGCCTACTGAAAAAGCTGTGCTGGGCAGCGGCCCTCAGCAACGCTGAGGGTTGGCTCCACGTCACTGCAGTCACGTGAGCTCCATGGAGCCTGGGCTGTTCCAAGTACTGTGAGAATTACTGATAAGTGACACACACATGAAATGAGGACATGTGGTTGGAAAATGGCTCAGCACTGACACAGTTTGCAGAGAAAGTGCAATAAAAGGCAGTGTGCTTACCGAGCGACAATCAGTAACTGGTGGAGGTCATCAGCTGTGACGCTCTGAGGATCATTCTTGCGCATTTCCACAAAGTCATCTTCAACTGCCTACATCAACAGGAGAGAGCCTTTACAACCACCTCCTGAGAAGAACTGGCATTGCCTTTTTGTAAGGAAAGAGAGTTAGGACATCCCATGGCTGATGTAAAACTGAGGCGGTTAGTCCTACTGCTTAGGAGACAACAGGTAAAAGCACTGAGAAATACAACCGTATGCTTATAAATAATGCTACTAATGAAAAATGAGGCTTTCTGTACCCAAAAAGATTGACAGCTTCCAAGACTCTATACAGGGGCTCTGAGTTGAAACCAACTTGGCAGCACTTAACAAGTATTCTGAAGGAAAAACACTACAACACAAGGTTCTATACCCACCAAAACTATTCGTGTGCCCTTGTCAGATCAGAACTAGACTGGGTCCAAGCTACCCTTAATGAACATCTTATCAAATAATCCAAGGAAGAATTCTGATCAAAAGGTAAAAGTATCAACAACAGAATTTCAAAGTTTCATGGATGCTACACTGTCCAGAGCCACTGAGCATGGTTAAATCTGAAACTACTGTCAAGAGACAAGCCTTACCAAAAATATCCCCCTAAGTCTTAAAACTAAACAGTTTAGCTGAACTAGTTTTTAAAAAAATCCTGCCTTGAGCACTGTCCTGTTAAGAACTCCCCCTATGGGATCAACATCAACTCAAATTTACGTAGAAACTCAGGGGCCTTGAGTTTATGTTAATGACGGAGGAACAACTCAGAAAAGGAAGGTAAGAGTGGCTTTACAACTTGAAGAATGTGGAACTGGTATATGTTTAGATATCTATAGTCTCATTATCTTGAAAAATGAAAGTGAAATTAAGACATTCCTAGATAAGCAAAACCTTGTAATTTGTCACTAGCTGGCCTGCCATCAAAACATACTAAAGGGAGTTCTTCCAGCTGAAATAATGGGAGGGCATTCACTACTAACTTTAATTCAACAAAATACAGAGCACTGGTCAAAGTAATTAACAGGTAACTATAAGGCTGTATAAAAGCCCTTGTTGTAACTTTGCTTTGATGAGAAAAGAAAACAGAAATAACTATAAATGTGTTGATGGACATAAAATGTACAAAGATGGGGGAGCAGAACTATTGTATTTAGTTTTTAGACTTACAATGAACTAGACTGTTAAAAATTAAGATGTTAACTACAATCTACAGCAGCCAGTAAACATTATAGAAGAATCAGGAGATTAAAAGGGTATATTATAAAATGTATTTCTAAAGAAGATACTGGAAAAAGAATAAAAAGATACCAGTATATTCAGTCAATGCAAACATTTTCAACAGAGAAATCCTTTCCTTCTACCCACACACACCTTCGTTATTTCATCAGATATGCTATAATCCAGGAATCGCAAGAGGGTCAGGTAAATACGGAATTTACTCAGCACCGAGGGCAGCACCGCGGAGAGGAGGCTGTTCATGTACTCCTCCATGTTGGGTGGAATGATCTGTGGTTGTAAGTGGAGCTGGCAGTCAGCCTGGAGAGAGAAATCGTAGTGTTTTCCAAGCTTCTAAATGAACCTCAAATTGCAGGAGGCTGTATCACCTCTAAGCAACACCATCAGGAAACTGGAAGACAATTTGTTCTTATTGGGGAAATCTGTTTGTAATGCTGATTTACAGAAGTTCTAACCACCTCAACAATAATGATAAAAAATGTTTGCTCAACAGTATCAGTGTACCAGTAAGCACAAAAAGGTGGCCTAACCTCAAGAAAGCAGCTCATGAAGATGTCCCAGCTGCTTCCTTAAGCATGCGCTCACTGAAGTTCCTTTCTTGGGAAACATAAGGCTAATCCCACTTTCCTGACAAACACTTACCACCACTGTATCTTTGCATTTTGTGAATAACTTTTTATCATGAATAATTGAGTGCAAATTTACCGAGCAGACCATCAACGTTACACTCTACCAAGCACAGACTTCTCTGACCTCAGGGACTGCCCCACTTCCCCATGTGTTGCCATCCCTCCTCCACCCCCCCCTTCTGAATTTTGTCCTGGGGTAAATGCCACCCTTTTGATCTTGAAGGTGGACCACTCCATGGTGTGGGTACCTCACTAAAGGTGCTGTCCCACCTGTAGAGACATCTACAGGACACTGAGCCATGAGGATGAGGTCACTCCAGATCTGAAGGGTGACCAAGGACCATCGTCTCAGGGTTCCTCAGTCTCTGTCTGACCCATTAACCTGGCCTTTTTCAGGATTTTGAGTTTTGTTCCACATTTTCTCCCACTCTGTCTAGGACCTTCTAGTGGGATCCCTTCCAAAGCAGTTGTAGGCCATTTCACTCTTGATCACATGCTGCCTCTGATACCTCACAGGTGAGCACTCTATGCAGATTAAGACAACACCTTTTACACAACTGGGGGTATTTCTCATCATCCTCAGAATTACAAGCTCTCTTTCTTGGATTAGACAAAGCCACTGGGATGAAGACTAAAGTATTTCACAATAAAGTATAAAAATACTTACCAAGTTTAGGGAAATTTAAATAGAAAAGTATTTCTCATATGAAAAATGGCAGAAAATAATGTTATTAAATTGGACAATTTACATATATCCCTAGACTTGGGAGTTTCTACTACCAATGACTGTGCTTGTCTTGTGATCTGCTGACCTACTGCTTGGTAGATGCTAAGATTTTTGTCCCAAGGCAGGAACAAAATAGCAGATTCCCTCATTAATAGTTCAAGAGCCAAAATTTCAAACAGATGTAACTTACTAACAGGAAACAGCACAAAGAAAGGAAGACATGCAGCTAAATTTCCAAGGTAAGCCCACCACTGAAGGGACTTGTCCTACCGGGAGGAGTGATCTCCCCTCGGAAGTGATGAGAACATTGACATTGCAGGGAAACTCCATCCGGTGGTAACTGAAGTCATAGTCCACCTTCTGCCAAGTGATCAGGTTGCTGAGGGCAGCCACATTGTGAACGCCTAGAAAATGAGAATAGTAGATGTTTGCTGGCATGAACTTTATGACAGGACATTTCTCATGGAAATTACTTCCCAGGGCCAGCACCCCAGAGAGTCTCTACCTAGCATCTCACATGCAACCAGTCATAAACGAATTCCCAGGAAATGATAGCACCCTGGTAGTACAGTGGATGACAAGCTGGGCTGCGGACCATCAGTCAGCAGTTGGACTCTTCCAGGCACAGGAAATCTATCTGGGGTCACTGAGTCGGAGCGGACTCTGGGACACACCATGGCACATCTCTGTGGTAAGACTTTTTATACTCACGTCTGTCTAAGAGTACCTAACCCACTATGGCGGAGTCGAATCGGACCCCCTTGTAGGGCTTCCCTGCAGTAAAGCTTAACAGAAGCAGGTAGCCTCAGCGTTCTTCTAAGGAGGAGCGGGTGGATTTGAAGCGATCTTGTGGTGAGCAGCAGTGTCCAATCCCCAGCGCCACCAGGGTTCCTTTAAAGGTATGCGGTCTACATTCTTCTTCCTCCACCTTTACCTCTTGATCTTGCCAGCAGGAAGACCCTTCCTAACTCTCACCCTCTGGCATAGAGAAGGCTTCAGTCCTCCTCACCATTTCATCACATGCTGTATAGTGAGGTCAGCCCACACCATCACACCAACCACACATGGCCTTCAGACAGTCTTGGAAATTTTTAAAGGAAGTATCACAGTGGGGAATACAAATGTTTTGCAAGTTATTTTCTACATTTCACTTTTAAGATGCTCACTAAATCTCCTTCAGAAGGCTACATGCTGCTTACTTTGTTCCTCATAATATAGCAACATGGTTGTTGTACACAATTCAGTTAGTTTGTAACATACACTTTAAGCAAATCCACATACCAAGCCTCCATTTTAAGTATCTGTTGAATGTGAATTTCTCTGTGCCCACAGCCATTCTTTTAAGGTCATTACTTTAACAGGTTTAGCAAGGGGACAGACATAAACGTGCTCACCTGGTGTGTCCAGCTGCCCTTGTTCCAGAAGTGTTTCATCAATCACAAGAGAAGTACTGCTGGGGAGCTGGAGAAGCCCACTGACCAAGCGATTGGCTGCATAGTCTTTGTGGGGAACGAATTTCAAATGGTTCATGTTTTCTATAGTCATCTGCAGACGAAAGGCCTGCAGAAAAAATGCTTGGTGAGCAAGGAACTAACTTGCCCTGTTTCAAGACAGCTTATGTTTGGGATTAAGCACTGTCTTTTATATGACGAAAATGATTTTTCTAGGCTTCCAAGAGAGTAAACGCTCATGGTTTATTGGACTCTTTGGAGCAAAAATGCTCCTTATATCCTAAGTAAGAACTTCACTGCTTCTCTGAGCTACTTTTTCCTCAAATGCCTTGTTCAATACGCTTAAAGAAAAATTTTGTTTTTACTATACTTCACAAAGATTTGCACCAATAGACTGTATAACTTCAAGCAACTTAACTACAATTGTGTTGCTAGACATACAGAGACGTGTGCTGAGGCAGTGAAAGAGAAAGGGTACGTTTCCAATTACGTCACCTTGCAGGCTACGTCTCCCCTGAAATGTTATTAAAAGCTCAGCTAAATATTTGGGTTAGTGACAGACAATTCGATGGTTTTTTATGCATACTTAGGTTCATAATATACATGTATTTTTGCATTGATCTTACTGCTGGAACAAGATGTTGAATAATCCGATATAAGTGCTCTGTGAAGGTACTACTCCGTGGGCAACCACTCAAATTAAGTGTGAATTTTCCTAGTGGAAGAACATCTCTTCTTGTGTATCTTTAAAAAAAAAAAAAAAAAAAAAAAAAAAATCAATGCAATACTGGTGGTTTCCCCAAAGAGCAAATAAACAAAAATATTATTAAAAATAAAGCCAGTAATACCTTGACCAGTTTTATCGATCAGAATGACAGCAATAATAGCTAATAATTACATGAATGCTGGCAACGTGTGGGGACTCTTCTGAGCTCTCAAATGCTTTCTTAGTCCCTCAGCACTTTCTTGGCTTCACCGATGAGAACTCTAAAGCACAGCAAATGTGCAGTAATGTGCTCAAGCTCACAGAGGCAGGAAGTGGGAGAGCAACCTAGAGACCTGGATTGCAGCATCTACAGCTCAGCCACTACGAGCTGGCTCAGATCCTGTCCTGTCAGAGGGAGCTTCCAGACCGGAGATGCTGACTGTAGTGTGACTTAATGACTGACAGGTACAAAAGGCTGCCTGAAATACTGTGCCACCTTTAAAGCAGATTTTAAATAAAAGCAAGATACAGATCTGTGTTTACAGCAGCACGGAGACCTACGTAAGTGTATATTCACGTAAACAAAAGTGATGAGATGAACGTAGACCAAAATGGTAACTGTGATACCCTCTAGGTGGTGAGATGACACCAGATTTCCGTTTTCTTCCTTGGGCTCTCTTGGGACAAAGGAACAGATGTGACTTTTGAAAATCAGGAAACAAAGAAGTGCACTGGGGTCACAGGGAGCCAGCAGGCTGGCACACGAATTCAATGTGCAATGTGCACAGGATGTGCCTCCACGGTGTCAGCAAACAGCCAGGATAGGCTGACAGAGAATCTCAAGCCCTGCATCTGAGTTCAATTCTCCAAACTTAAGGGGCATAATCAAAACAGAGAAAAGGTGAAAGAATGGACGTGTGACCAGGTGGAGCACTTGTTCATGGAACACATGGAGACCACTGGAGGATGAAACCTGGCAGCACCTCAGAACCTGCCTGCTCCTGTCAGTGGGTCCGTTCCCACTCAGAGCAAAGACAGAAGCAGACCGCCACATCCTTCTGCCGCAGAGCAGCTGCCGGGGCTAACAGCCAAGTGCTTCCACCACTGCATGACCAGGGTTCCTCTACAAAACCCTAAACCTCCTGGACTTCCACCAGGAGTACGGCACTTACACTGTCGAGATGAGATGTAATATAAGGTACTCAGCAGCCAAACCGTCTCCCAGAAGGGCATGAGTGAGGAAGCCCAGCAGTTCGGCTCGGACTGGAGACAGTTCCGACATGAAGTCAGAGACGACTGTGGAGAAGGAAGAGGCAGCGTCAGAATGCACACAGCAGTCCTCAGCCAATGGCGTGGGGACAGCCTGACCAGCTAGGGTACACAAGGCTGGTCTACACACAGATCAGTAAAGGGTGCCCGCCTTAAAACAAGGCAACTTTCATACTTGGATTTCTCCACATTTCAATGAAGATAATCACTGTGAGTGGAGGAGCAGGACAGAGAACGGAGATTCTGGGTACACCAAGGTGGTGATTGGGGAGACCCATGCTGCTGGCTGGCACTTACAGCTCTTGCTCTCCTCTTTGTTAAGGCAAGCAGGCAATAAGGGGTTGATGTGCTGCAGCTTCTGGGCTAAAACCACGTGAATTCTTGGCACTAAGGAGGCAGGAGGGCTGTGGACTCGCTGCTCCTCTGAGGTGTCCGTGCATTCCATCGGGTCCAGGAGTGACGAGGTCTCCCTGTGGAGGGACAACACAAGACAGACGCAGAACCACTATACAATTCATTCACTCACATTGTTGTGTGAGGCGCTGACGAGTCAGTTCCTACTCATAGCGACCACCCCATGCACACCAGAAGGACACACTGCCGATTCCAGGGTCCACAGCAGCGTCACAATGGTTATGTTTGAGCCCTAGCTGTGGCTACCTTTGTCGATCTACTCACTGAGGGGCTTCCTTTTTCTCAGTGACTCTCTATGCTCTGCTAAAAGAGCAGGGAGCAATGCCTCATTTCAGAATCTGACATCAGAGACATCAGCCTAGGCAGGTCCTTCTGTTCCATAAGAGTGAGAGCCGTTCATGGTGACAAATGGGGTGTGGAAGCCACCACTTAGCAGGTCATTGCTTGACACCGCACACTTCAGAGCACACCGTAGGACTGGGGAGGATCCGCTCACCTCTCGCACCTAATTGTTGTCCCTCAAGTTTATTCTGACATGTATCTCCTTTGAGTAGTGAGTGAACAAGCAGTGACTATAACTGTGACTTTTTCAGATGCACTAAACTAGCAGGTGGTAGATTGTGATGCCTGAAATACAACTAACACATCTTTCATCGTCAGAATAAATTGAGACTATCTTCCTTTGCGATGATAAGGACAAGCTTTCACATAGCAATTACTGTGTGTCAGACAACATTCAATGCTTTGCACATACAAGTTCATTCTACCCTCCCAGCTACCCTCAGGTTACAATGAGGAAACCGACTTCCCTCCATCAAGGCAAGCACAAGGTCACAGAACTAATCCGGGCCAAACTGGGCTCCCACTCAGGTGCTGGGTCTGTGCTGAGAACGGAGCCGACTCACCTCTCATCATGACTCGGCACACTCAGCACCGGCTCCACGGACAGAACGCCGTACAGCTCCACAACGTCATTGACTTTGAAGCAGTCCCAGTCCTCATACACCTACCAAGAGATTGTGTGCAAACAAGCTGTTAGGGCCAAGGGCACAGAATCATCAGTCCTGCGGCTACAGTAATAATATTAATACCACCTTAGAATGGTAAATCAGGAAAACAACCTTAAAGAATCTAAAATACTCCTGTACTTCAGAGTTGAGGACAAGAGAGGTAAGGAATTTGCCCAAAGTCATTCTGCACTTTATAGACAAAATTAAAAATGAAAACACAGGCTTCCTGACCCCCAGGTCAATGTTGGTTCTCAACCTTCAAGAAAAGGCTATTCCCAGAGAATACTGTCTAACTGAAACTAGGACCATGCATGATCTTAAAACCAACCAACTACATCAACACAAAGAAAAACCAAGATCATAAACTATTCGGAGAATGAGCTTTTTCACAATTAAAAACACAAACTTCCAGAGTTGTCTATTGTAACACCTGATAGAAGCCAGCCCTGGTGCCATTAACGGAAATGACGTTAAAGTTAAAACTGCAACACTTTAGAATAGGAATTCCCAGATGTCCATTCTGAAACTTAGTATCACGTGTTCTCGAATCAGGATAAAAATAAATGAAAACAGAATATACCAGACTGGAGGGCACACTTTTAACAGGCCGTTACGTTAATTACAAGTGAGAAATAGGCTGTGGTAAGAGAAAGAAGAATCCTGAAAATGAGGTTGCCATTAGGGAGACAGAAACGACACAGAGAGCAAACTGAATTCAACAGTGGTTACAGCTGCTGTCCCACAGGACCAGGACGAGAGTCTGAAGTGTCTGAGGTTCTCTGCAAGTGCTGGGACAGACAAAACAATGCTCCCACCCCACATATCTCCAGCCCTGATCTATGCATCACTGTGTTACTGTACATGACAAATGTCAAAGCCAGGGACACAGAGGTGAGAACATCATTCTGGATTGTCTGGGGGCCTCATCTGATCATACAAATCCGTAAAATGGGAGGCTGTCCCCTGCCTGTGGTCAGCTGTAGATGTAACTATTAAGAATGGCCAGAGAGATGCCAAGTTGGAAGGGGGACATGAGCCAAAGTGCAGAGGCCTCTCGACTCTAGAAAAGGCAAGGAAGACCCTTGTCTTCTGTTAGTCCTCAACACCTCAATCTTACCCAAAACCCCGTCTAACTTCGACCTTAGCAGCTGTTGTTACCAAGTCAGCTTTGACTCACAGTGACCCCATATAGGGGTGGTTTAAGTCACCAGCCTTGTGGTTTGCAAGCCAGTGCTTACCTTACAGTGCCACAACAGGACCCCAGATGATAAATTTATGTTTTTTTAAAGCCAATAAACAGCAGCCACAGGAGACCAGTAACAGTGCTAAGATTTTTCCATGTTCATTTCTGAAACACCTGACACCTCGTCCAGGTCAATGAAGGCCTAGGAAAAGGCTGGCTTACCTTCACGAGGCATGCGGGGCCTGTCTCTCCTGGCAGGGGGAAATTCAGATCAAAAGGAGAAGACAGGTGGAGGAAGTTCAGCTGTTGTCCAGTGGAAGCTTCGGTTTCTAAGCGTTTTGTCTCTCCACACCACTGAAGACCAACACCCCCTAAAAAAATCAAGGGGCATCAGTGTACTTAGTCACTGCACATATTTCATGGAGAAAACGGTGCCCTGAAAGATGCTTCTGAGCTTACAAAGTTCAAAACAGTATAGTGTTTAAGGAAATTACATATATCAACAAAGTCCTTTTTTGACTTATAAGAAAATAAATAAATCCCATGGGGCAGTTCTAGTCTGTCCTATAGGGTCACTATGAGTCCAGTTTCCTCTGTGGCAGGAGGTAAATGTCTCCCCAACCTTACTGATACCCAATTCAGTCAGCTGACTTGTTTTACCCTCTTCGCTCCCTTTCACGTGTTCTCTGATTAAAGGTGCTAATGAGAAGTGACTAACACATAAAAAGAAAATAAAGATCCACTTATCTACCTGCCATAATAAATTCAGAATTAATATACACAAAGAGAGTGGGACCAAAAATCTCTCAGGCTCAACTTTTTCATCTCCTTGTCTGAATCAGAGTTAGTTGTATATTTCACATAGTTTAAGAAATAAACAGTGATAGATTTATATAAACAGCATTGTGACTATTCTAAGGCTTAGGAAGAAATCATCTAACGAGCCACAATTCGATGTGGTATTTTTAGTCTCAATAAACTGAAGTATTACTATTCCAAAAAGAAAATGTGAAAGAATGCTCTGAGCTATAAGGCAACATATTAGGCACTCATATTACATCAGAGTTGGGATAAAAACCAATAGGAAGGGAAAAGGACCCTTTCCAGGCACAACCACCTGAGAATCAAAACACTTAGGGTGGAACGGCCACTTCCCACCCTGGCATGAGTACGGCTCTGTTTAGAGTCTGACCAGATACAACTGCCAAAACTGCCTATAACATCCAACCAGGAATTCTGAAAAGGCAATCCACCACCAGGGAGCAGCAGTCAGAGGGCCCACTACCTGCTTGTCTGGCCCCTGCATGCTGTTCTTTCTGTTTGTTGGGTCGCAGGTCCATCTCTTCGTCATCTTCATAACTCCTCTTGTGACGACTGGGAGTATAGGATGTGGAGGGGCTGACGCGCACTTGGTTTGCGTTAACATAGGCGTGCGATGCAAGGTTAAGAAAAGACAACATGAACTGAAGAACACCCGAAATTATGCTCTTTCTGTGACTAATAATTCAGTCGCTGGGCACCTTAGAATGAAATGTACAATGTACTTTTTTTTTTTCAAAGGAGTCTGGACTTCTGGTCTTTACGAGAAGAACAGGTATCAGTCCTGTGCGCCCCCTGCCCCCGCGGAACACAACGATGAAGCTGAACCACACACAGAAGGCACAGGACCCAGGATCCCTGCAGACCCCCACATTCTCTCCAGCTCTGTCAGGGCACCGCTCAGACTGCAACAAAGACAAGGATAGGTGTGGAAAGCACAGTACACACCATTCAGAGCTATTGAAGAAACTGGAATTTGTAGGATGGTGGTGAAGAGGATGCAAATGGGAATAGAAGGCAACCCAGAAATCTGCACAGGATCCTAAGCTGTGGGTGGAAAAGCCCAGGTTTCCTTCAGGCCCAGCAAGAAGAGTTTCCAGAGTCTAAATGAGATTCTGCAGGTCTTCTCTCGGGCACTTAGATGAAACCCGGAAACAGCATTCGTGCCCACCTTCACAAAGTCCCAAACCAAGCCCTGACAAAATCAAAGTTACCCACCAGCCAATTACCTCCCTGCCAAAACAAAATGCAAGTCATGAACCGAAGACAAAACTGTTAAAGCTCTCTACTGAGAAGCCGCACAATGACACTTCAGACATGCCAGGGACCGCCTGGGGTGGTAGAACCATTCTGTGCCTCGACTGTACCTGTATGCATTTATCCAAGCTGTATGCTTTTGTGTATGAGAACCATGTCTAAAAAAATCTTTAAAAATAACTATTCAGAATAACAAAATGTTAAAAATAAAAAGGAGACCAAGATGTTCCACACAAACTTCTCGAGAATCAACGTTTTCCCTTAAGATAACTGGAAAACATGCTAACTGGAAACTTTAAACTGAATATTGTTGGCATTCCCCTTCTTTCAATCTACCTCAGTCTTGATAACAGCACTTTATTCGAGGATGTGTCGTCGGGGGATTTTCTTAATAGGGACAAATGAAACACAGCCAAGCTTCATAAATGCAGAGCATATCTTTCTTTCCCTTCTTAGAACCTCAAAACCTGAGCTGTGGTCTTTTCATTGAAAACCACAGTAATAATCAGGAGCCATTTAACATGTCAGAGGGGCCAGATAAAGGATATTTCTTTCACCCACGTGGACTCCCCAGGCACAGGCACACAATAGAAAGTCTGTCTTTCCAAAGTGGTAGTTCGTGGAGAGTTTAAATCAACTTCTTGTTGAGGCTGTGATAGACACAAAAAGTATTTTAAGAAAATCGAGATGAAAAAGAAAAACTAGCAACTACATTTTCACATTTATAAAACTAGTCAATATTTCACCTTAAATTAATAAGCAACTAACTGCAATGAGTCCTGGTGTGGCGCGGTGGGCTAATGCGTCAGACTGCAAAGTCATTTGAACTGTAAGGTTGGTGGTTTCAAGCTCACCAGCTGCTCCTTGGAAACCCTATACAAGGTCGCTATGGATCGAAATCGACTCAACAGCACTTAACAACAACAACTGCAATGACTGTGAGGTTGGCCCAGGACAGGGCAATGTTTCGTTCTGTTCTGCACAAAGCTGCTATGAGGAGTTTATACTGACTTGGCACCTAACAAACAACTGCTAATTCCAAGGCCATAAAATCGGTGGTTCAAATCTACCGGCCACTTCTTGGAAACCCTATTGCTGAATCAGAACCAACTTGAAGGCACTTAACACCACCACCAAACGGTAATTTTAAAAAAAAACTCATTTCAATGCAATTTCAAATGAAAGTCATTTCAAATGCAATCATCAAAACACTACTCATCCTCAAATCCAAAACAAATAGGACTCGGTGTTACAAAATTAAATCCTTTTCAAAAACGGGGTACTCTGAAAATAATTTGGTTTTTCCTCCAGAGAAAAAGCACATGGTAACCCCACTGTCTGGCTCACAGAAAATCACCAGAATCAGCCGGTTGTTGCGCAACGCCAAGTCAATTCTGACTCACTGAAATCCTATAGAGGACTTCCAGACCAACTGGTGGGTTTGAACTGCTGACCTTGAGCTTAGCAGTCCAGTACTTACCCTATAGTGCCACCAATACTCAGAATCAGCCTCTAAAATATAATTTCTTTAAATACTCATAACTAGGCAGCTCTGGCAGTCCTGGTGTAGCGCTGTAGGGTAAGTACTAGGTCGGTTTAAACTGTAAAGGTCACAGATTCAAACTCATCAGCTGCTCCTCAGAAACCCTATTCAGGGTTGCTATGAGTCGGAACCGACTCGAAATCACTTAACAACAGGTGGCTCTGAGATGAAAGTTAATTATGGTTTGTTTCAATAGAACCACATGAAAAACAAACCTTGAGAAAATATAGATAGGCAATTGTTTTTTAACATGCTTTTTGCTATTAACATAAAAATAAAATTTAAACTCTCCCAGATTAAAATGTCCATGTAGTTCCCAACGGGAAAAAGAATGGAACAAAGCAAATAGACACAGTTCCTATTTTCCTAGTAAGTCTCTACCACAGACTGCCCTTTCATAGCTCTAACTACGCAAAGTTCTGCTATCGTCTCTCTTCCATTGCTGACGTTAAAAGCGTTCCTATTACTTCCTTTTATTTTAAAAAAAGGTTTTTTCCTCCCACAAAAAGGGGGACAGGATTTGATTAAATTAACCCTAAGGCCCAGTTCCGCTTTCATATTTTACAGTCTGCATCAGAAACAAGTATACAGATACTGCTCAAAAAAGGAATGAATTTCTTCACTTATAATATTCTACCTTCTAAAAGATTAGATTTTTTAAAAAATTGTGAAAAGCTCTGAAATAACAGGCAAATAAAACATTTCACATGACTTCTTAGAAATCATTTACACATAAGATCAATTTAAGATCAGTCAAAAGGAAGCAATACATTCTCTGCATAGCATAAAACTATTTTAAATGTTTTATACAGCATAAAGGAGCTCTGGCAGCGTAGCGGTTACAAATCAGGCTGTGAACCACAAGGTCGGCAGTTTCAAACTACCAGCTGTTCCGCAGGAGAAAGATGAGGCTTTCTACTCCCGTAAAGATTTACAGCCTCAGCCAGGGTCGCTATGGGTCGGAACCGACTCCACGGCACATGACCACCCATCCACCATACAGCATAAGGACACATACCCCACACTCTGCTACATCTCTGTATTTTCCAAAATGGAGAACCTATGGCCCAAAACAAAAGAAACAGTATTATAACAAAATCAAAACTACCATAAAAAATGTTAACAAAAAAAAACACACAAAAAACCACAAGGACTAAGTACAACAAATTACAAGTAGAAAGTTTCATTTTAAAAAAGCAATACATACACGTGCTTTTGTATTTCGGTTAACCGTTTCATAAATGCCCATATAAAACTCAGGGTCAAACATATCCTGTATCATGCAACGGAATTTCACAAAACTGTTAGGTTTCAAATAATGAAGGGGAACTTCATTCAATGATGGTACCTTAAAGGAAAATAAACAAACAAATCAACAAAATATCCTGTCTCAAAAACATTAAGTATATATAAATGTACACTTTCACATCACGACCCACATTACTCATCGGGGTGCTTAATCTTCTCAATGAACAACACAACATGGTCACTGGTCAAAAGCATTTCCGAGTTCTTGCAAGTTTGTCTAATGTATTTTAATAAGATGCTTTTCCCTTCCGAACACTTGTCAAGTACAGAAAGGTATTTGCTTTGTGGAGCTGATTCTTTTAAAATGAAGGTTACAAATGCAGACAATGGATTTTGTCCTCAGGAAGTATGGAACATTCAGGGCTCCCAACTGGTTCAATTCCAGTTTGACGCACTGCTGAGAACTTTCATTTTCACCCCAGGAATATTGATCCCTAGGTGATAAGAATGTCAATTTTGTGTCAGCCTATCTGGAAAGGCAGATTATCAGCAAGGGGTGGAGTTCATGTGAAGCGCTGGTAACGCTGTCCTGTCGGTTACTGCCACCTAGGGGCCCCAGATAGAAGCATTTCGCTGTTGCAATTTAGTTGCAAACTAGATCAAAATCTTTTAATAGGAGTCCATTTAAAGCAGAAGGCAGGTACACATAAATGCATATATAGTTTAAAATTACATACAGACTAATTTAAACAGGGAGTCCTAGTGTAGCGCTGTGGGCTAATGTGCCAGACTGCAAAGTTGTCTGAACTGCAAGATCAGTGGTTCAAGCTCACCAACTGCTCGCTTCTTGGTCGCTATGGGTTGGAATCAACTCAATGGCACTTAAACAGTAACAACAAATTTAAACAGACAAATTTGAAGTCTGTGCAATTCTCTCCCCCCAAAACAGCAGTAGGAGGTCTAGTGTGGTGCTGGAGGATAAGCACTGGACTGCTAACCACAAGGTCGACAGTTCAAACTTACCAGCTGCTCCTCAGAAACCCTATACAAGGTTACTGTAAGTCAGAGCCAACTCAATGGCATTTAACAATAACAAGAAAAAGCAGTAGGCTCACCCATTTAGGAGCATTATTTTCCTTCAGCTTTTCCTTAAAATATTCAATTACTTTCTTCTCCCAGTCAGGATTCACTCCATTTTGGGCTGCAAGAGAAATACACTTTTCAAAACTAAAGGTACGACAGATGATACTAGGCTCTGTTCAGGTGAGCTAGACATGAATTTAGCTAGTTAAAAGGGACACTAGTTAATAAGACACCTTGCTATGTTTCTGAAACACAGCATGGGACAAGGAGTGGCCCGACTAGGGATGGGGGCTGCAGGTCAGGAGGAGGCTGGTCTCCTGCAGGCACTCAAAAAGCTAACAGTGAGGTAAGAATGGGAATGGTTGTAAAGTAGGATAAGCACTGGACTACTAACCACAAGGCCAGTGGTTCAAGCCCACCAGCTGCTCCTCAAAAACCCTATACAGAATCACTATGGGTCAGACCCGACTCCATAGCACACGATAACCACCACCAACCTGAAATGCAGAGCAGAGGGTATTCTTTTTTTGGGAAATAATTTCAAACTTTAGAGAAGCTGCACAAATAGTACAAAGAATATTGCCTATATTCTTTTTAGTTTCTTAAGAATAAGGAGATAATTTCCACATAACACAGTACTGTTATCAACTTCAGGAAGTTCAAAATGAATATAATACTTTCTATCTAATCTACCATCTGGAGTCCAATTTGTCAGATATGGTGCTGCAGGATAATGCGCGGGATCGCATAGTCAGTTTGAACTGAGAGGTTGGCAGTTCAAATCCACCAGCTGCTCTCTGGAAACCCTATAAAGGGTCACTATGGATAGAGGAGCTCTGGTAGCGTAGTGGTTACAAATCGGGCTGCGAACCTTAAGATCAGCGGTTCGAAACTACCAGCCGCTCCGCGGGAGAAAGACGAGGCTTTCTACTCCCGTAAAGATTTACAGCCTCAGCCAGGGTCGCTATGGGTCGGACCCGACTCAATGGCACTTAACAACAACAACAACAACAAATGGATCAGAACCAACTCCCTGGCCCTTAACTACCAAGTGCCTTCACTCTCCTTTAATTAGGAACACTCCTCAATCTGTAACGGATGGCATCGGCATTTGATTAGAACTCAGGTCTTTAAGGAAGCAAAATGCTCCTCACTTTGGGCTGTCTCGAAGGTTCCTTAGGATTCACTTCGGGTTATGCACTGCTAGCCAGACTACTATATAAGGAATGTGGTCTTCTCAAGGTAAGAAGCCTTGGTGGTGCCGAGGTTAAAGTGCTCAGCTGCTAAAGATCAGTGCTTCAAGCCCACTAGTCAGTCACTCTGCAGAAAAAAGATGTGGCAGTCTGTTCCCATGAAGGTTTATAGCCTAGGAAACCACATGGGACATTTCTGCCCTGTCCTACAGAGTCACCAGTGGTTGAACGGACTCAGCCACAGTGGATTTTCTCAGGGTATCTTATCCAGCGGGACACGTGAGCCCATTCCTCCACGATGTAGTGACGATGTCCCCGACCACTAATAAGGAACCAGCAGTGAGACAATTTAAGACCATGTAGACAATGCTGCACAATGATGTATCATTTTTAAAAACGATGATGATTACAAAATGACAAGAGCTGTTTTTAACTGTCAAAGGTAAGAAAACCAAGAATTTGAAAACTTAAGGAATGGGCAAAGAAGAGAGAGATCTTGTCAGAATCCTGAATATGTAGCCTTGTAAACAGCACTCAACTGCTAACCCAAAGGTCAAAGGTTCAAGTCTACCCAGAGGCACCTCTGAAGGCCTCATGATCTACTTCTAAAAATGTGTGTGTGTGTGTGTGTGTGTGTGTGTGTGTGTGCGCGCACGAGTGTGCGCGCGCAAATGTTTTCTTTTTTCCTTTTTGGTCCTAATCAGCGGATGTCTGAGCAAAAGACTCAGAAGCAGCTGTTGAAGTTGCATCAACACTGCCCCTCTGCATGCTCTGCATGTGTGCAATAAACACCAACATGCCACATAAAAGCTACATCAAAGACGACCAGCAAGAGGTAACCTGCACAGATACAGATAGAATCTTCTTAATCACAGGCCAATGAAAGGGCTGCAGAACAATCCTCTCCCTCCTCTCATCCCTTCAGGCCCCGAGAAAGAAAAATAACAAGTGCCAACAAGAACTTTGCCCAACGTCTGCTAAACCTACATGTGCCCGGCACTATGCCAAGGCTCCAAGAGCCCTGGGTCCCTGCTCACAGCTCAGGACAGAGCATCCTAAGTACTTGAAAATAAAGAATAAATTCAGAGAAAGAATTAAAAGATTATTAAGAGGTTTCTGGAGGAGACGCATCTGAGGTGAGTTGTGACAAGGGTCAGAAGGGGATACTGCTTCAGCGGAATGGTACAGTGAACACTAGAAGGAGAAACAGGAATTGTAACCCAGCCTTCCAGACACACCAGTACCTGGAAGAGCATGGAGCCAGTGAACAAAAGGCCAGTGAGGCCGTGCACCACAAACTGTCGCTCTCTATTCACAATTCCTTTACATTCCCAGGGTCTAACAAGGACCTGGAGTCCTGCTGTGGCGCTGTAGGGTAATCGCAGGACCGTAAGGTCAGTAGTTCAAACTCACCAGCTGCTCCTTGGAAACCCTATACAGGGTCACTATAAGTTGGAACAGACTCAATGGCACTTTATAACAAAAACATCAAATATGTACAATGGACGGAAAAACAGGTTGTTTTGCAAGACTAGCATTCATTTCCTCTTTCTCTAGTGACACTGCCTACTTTGGAAGGGGAAGCATCTCATTCTCGTTCTCAGTCCAAGGGTGTGTGCCTGACCCAGGCCTGGCCAAGGAGAGTACTGTATTCTCACGGATTTTCTAATGATTGGTGGACGGGTGGACCAATCAAAGGAGGAGTCAAATAACCGGGGTTGCAATACGGATGGATTACAGTCCTGGAGCTGCCTAAAAATGAACCCATCCCAGAGGATGGACACAGGTAAGGTGGACACAGGTGAAGCACAGCTCCACTTGAGTCTGATGGTAGCCCAACCCATGGCTTCTGTTAGCTGAGTCAGCATCTCTACCTTTTTTGGGTTAACTCAGAGCAGGTTGAGTCACTTGTAACCAAGAGTACAGCTTAGCATAGACACGCCCAGAGTTCCACAAAGCACATCATGCATCTTGGCCATCCAATTTGAGCAACACTGTGCAAACAGCCCGAGTTTAAGGCATGGGGAGACTGAGGGACAAAAGCTATATGGGTTTGTGAGCCCGTTACACATGACAAGTACAATCAGAGTGGTCATATCACTTTATCCTCTCACGAGCAATACAGACTAAGTTCCAGATGTTGCACATCCTCACCCACACTTGACTTGTCAGTTTTTAAAATCCTGGTCATTCTGATGAGTGTGTAGTGGCGTCTTAACCATTTGATATAAAAAAGCGTGCTTCCATGTACTAACTTCAGAAGGCAGTAAGGGCTGGGATAGAAGGAGGAATGGAAAAGGGCAACAGAGGGAAGTAGAAGAGGAGATAGTACACTGTGGGGACTCAAATCAATGACATATGAATTGTTGAATGGAAAACGAATTTGTTCTATAAAACTTCAGCCACGTTAGAATAAAGTGGTGGTGTTTCAAAAAACAGCATTTCCCTAGGGGCTAATAAGGATATACGTTTTCATATATTTGTGGACCATTCATTTTTCATGCTTAAAAATTCTAGATAGTGTTAAGAGTTTCTGGGTAGCACAAACCAGCTCAATTCTTAGCCAAAAGTTTGGTGTTTGAAGACATGCGTGACAACGTTCTTCCAAAGAGTCCCAGCCTTAAGCACACGAGAGAGCAGCTCGGCTCTGCACAAATGCAACTGCCAGGAGTCAGAATCTACTTGACAGAAACTAACTTCATCATCTTGAACAAGAACGGCGCATTCGATTGCTCAGCTCCCATTCAGGACTGAGAACCACCAACCAGATCTGTGCTGATTGTTGTGTGTTGTCAAGTTGGTTCCAACTCACAGTGACCCTGTATAGGGCTCCCAAGAGCGGCTGGTGGGTTTGAACTGCTGACCTCAGGGTTAGCAGTCCAGTGCTTACTGCCGCATTAGGACAACATTGGTCCACTACTCCTTCCTGCCTCAAAATTGGATTGTCTTAGCATCACTGATTTGTACAAAGTCTAGATTCTAGCCTTCTGTCAGGTGTATATAGTGCAAATATTCTCTCCCAGTCTGTAGCTTGCCTCTTGAGATCTTCATGGTTATTAATTATTTATTTGAAGCTCTTATTGTGAATTGAGTGATAGTTTACAGGACAGATCATCAGTTTTGCACTCGACCAATCATACTTTGTTTCATTGCTATGATTACAATCACTCCACGCACTGTCGGTTAACAGTATTCACCTCTATTCCCGCTCCTCATGGTCTTTTGACGAGAAGATTTTCATTTTGACTAAGACCAATTTATAGTTAGCAACCCCAACTAAGGTCATGAAGATATTCTATGATTTTTATGGCTGTAGAAATTTAAAGTAAGGCATGTCACCGGACAAACGGAGGACTTCAAGGGTGTCAAGTGAAGACATCAGTAAAGAAGCGCCATCTTCTTCCAAACTTGCAGGAAAACCCCTCACACAGAGCAGCTTTCTCACAGGGAAGCAGTCACCCCATTCCTGTGTACCTCCTCAACATGGACACGAAGGTCTTATTCATCAGTCTAAGTATGGGTGTTTTATGGGAGATACTGGTACACGTTTTCAGATTGGTAGGATAGATAGATAATAAGATGAGCTTTATAGTCCACACAAACCAGACTGAACCCATGGTAAAAGTGTTAACAAAACTAAATGGACAGTTAATGCCCACTGGAAGAAATTTCTGAAAGCAAAGCAGCTAACACTTAAGCCACCACATTTTGTGCCACAGATTTTTCATCAAGGAAGACTTGTTAATACCTTGCCTTTAAGAAGACATTTAGTCTCTTGTAATATGTATGTACTGTTGTGAAATGCCGTCAGGTTGGACCTGACCCATGGCAACCCTAATACAGTGTTTCTGAGGAGCATCTGGTAACCTTGAACCACCGATGTTATTAGTTCAAATGAAATGCATTAACCCACAGCTCCACTCCAGGACTCCATATATATATATTATATGTAAGTAATATATGTGGGTGTGGGAGAAAGATGAGGCTTTCTACTCCCATGAAGATTTAAAGTCTCAGAAACACTAAGCAAGATCACTCAGTCGGAACCAACTCAACAGCATGTAACAACAATATATATGTATGGAGTCCTGGTGTGGCATGGTGGGATAAGCACTGGACTGCTAACCACAAGACTGGCAGTTCAAGCTTTCCAGCTGCTCCTCAGAAACCCTACACAGGGTCGCTATGAGTCAGAACTGACTTGTCAGCACTTAACAATTTCATATGTAGGTCTTTATTCCACCCCAAATTAATGTTCCTGTTTATAGTGTCACATTGGGGTCATGGTTTATTATTTTTTCCAAATAGATATCCACTTTTTCCAGCACTATTTAATGAAAAGCCTTTTCCCTTCTGCTAGTGAACTGTTTTAGCACTTCTATGAAATAAATCAAATAAAATCAATAGACTATTATTTCTGACAGTATTTCTAGATTCTCTACTAAACTGTGGAGAATAGGGTTTTGGGGTAATGGCAATGTTCTATATCTTGATTAGGGTTCAACTAATTGTCTATTTTTATGTCAGTACCATGGTGTCTGGTAGTGTAGTGGTTACGAATCGGGCTGTGAACCACAAGGTCAGCAGTTCGAAACTACCAGCTGCTCCGCGGGAGAAAGATGAGGCTTTCTGCTCCCGTAAAGATTTACAGCCTTGGAAACCCTGTACAGGGTCACTATGGGTAGGAACTGTCTCAATGGCACTTAACAACAACAACAACAACAACCATAGCGTCTGGGTTCCTGGTGTGGCGCTGTAGTATAACCACTCAACCATAAGGTGGGTTTGAACCACAAGGTCAGCAGTTCAAATTCACAGTCCCTCCTTGTTGGTAAGTCTATACAAGGCTGCGATGAGTTGAAACGGAATCGACGGTGCTCAGCACCAACAACAATCATGATCTTAGTGAGTTAAAACCAAGTAGTTTAAGTTCTCCAACTTTTCCAGGATTAATTTCGATCTTTCACATTCCTATAATTTTTAGGGCCAAGTTGTCTATTTCTAGTCAAAAAGTCTGCTGAAATTTTGATTGGGGTGTGTTGAATCTATACATCAATTTGGGAGGAAGTCACATCCTAATGACACCAAGTTTTCTACTCATGAACACAGCAAACTCTCCACTCATGTAAACCACAGAATCAAGCTCTTTTACAAAAGACGCTGTTAGGACAGAGATCCCAGAAAACTTTTGTCAAACATGATTACTCTAAAAAGAAAGAGTACATATTATGATTCCATCTATGTAAATGTCTAGAAACCACCACCCACCCATTGGGCAGAGCAGAATTGCCCTTAGGCTAACATCTTCATGGAAACTGATGGACACTTCTTCGTCCTGTGGAGCAGCTGGTGGGTCTGAACCACCAACCTTTTGGTTAACAGCCGAGTTCTTAACCATTGTGCCATCTACAGTGACGCCATCTATGGTTGCTGAGGCTGGGATGACACAGAGACTAACTGCAGAGGAGAATAAGGGTTTTGGGGTGATGGTAATGTTCTCTGGAACAAAAAAGATGAACTTTTTAAACTATGCAAATATAGCTCTACTCTCTGGTCTTAAAAACAAAAACAAACACAAGGGTTGAACACCTACTCTGTACAAAGTATTAGCACAAGTGTTTGAAAATATAAATGGGTGCAAATGGAATATGAATGATTACTAGTCATTGTGGTTCCTAAAAGTTAAGCAGCATCACAAAGCTGATAATTTGCTCTATCAGCACCATATATAGGGTGTCAAAAAGCACTTCATTATCATCAGTCAAGAGGTAAAGATAAAGTCCCCAAGAAACTGTGGTGACTGGTTCAATATAGTGCTAGAAGTCTTAACCAGGGCTATAAAGCAAGAAATGGAAATTAAAGGCATCCAAATTGGTAAAGAAGTAAAACCCTCTCTATATGCAGATCATATGATCCTATTATGTAGAAAATCCCAAGACTGGGCAGGAAGATTATTGGAACTCATTGAAAGATTCAGTAGGTAGAGTAGCAGGATACAAGATCAACCTATGATACCAGTCACATTTTTTTTACACTAGTAAAGGCAGTCCTGAGGACATCAGGGAAAAAAAACAAAACAAAAAAAAACATTTCCAAAAGATTAAATATTTTAAAGTGCCAACTCATAACGACCCTGTATATAGTTTCCGAGCTCTGGTAGCATAGTGATTACGAATTGGGTTGCGAACCTTAAGGTCAGCAGTTCGAAACTACCAGGTGTTCCATGAGAGAAAGATGAGGCTTTCTGCTCCCATAAAGATTTACAGCCTCAGAAACCCTATACAGGGTTGCTATGATTCGGTTCCGACTCCACGGCACATAACCACCACCAATATGGTTTCTGAGAAGCGGCTGGTGGGTATGAATCGCCAACCTTGTAATTAACAGTTCAGTGCTTATCCTACAGTACACCAGGATTCCCAATCAAATACCTAGGTATAAACCTAACGAGATAAACAAAAAATCTATACAAACTACAAAACACTAAGAAACGAAGAGATTTACAAAACTGGAAGTCTATACAATGCTCATGGATAGGAAGACCTTACATTATGAATATGTCAACACTACTGAAAGCAATCTATAGACATAATGCAATCCCAATCCAGATTCATCATACTTTAAAGAGATGGAAAAACTGATTGTTATATGGAAAGGAAACTGACCTCGGACAAGCAAATCATTATTCTAAAAAGAACAAAGCTGGAGACCTCGCACTTTCTGGGCTCAAAATCTACTACACAACCACAGCAGTCAAAACAGCTTGGTACTGGTACAATGAAAGAACTGAGTACTGGTACAATGAACAGAACTGAGAACCCAAAACTAAATTTATCCAAATATAGTCAGCTGATCTTTGACAAAGACCAAAAAACTTTAAATGGGAAAGGGACAGTCTCCTCAACAAATGGTGCTGGCAAAAACTGGAAATTCAACTGCAGAAAAATGAAACAAGACCCATAACTCACACCATACACAAAAGCAAACACCATGGATTGAAGTCCTAAATGTAAAACCTACAGCTATACCAGAAAGCTGTTTACTTGTGCTTTACTGACTATGTAAAGGCTCTTGACTGTGTGGATCATAACATGCAATATCAAAAACACTGCGAAGAACAGGTTATTCCATGACACTTAATTGTGACCCTGTACAGAGTTTTTGAGGAGCGGCTGGTGAGTCTGAACTGCCAACCTAGCAATCCAAACTGACCTTGAGGTTGAGTGCTTATCCTACAGCACCACACCAGCACACCATTTTATAGTAAAAGGCAAGCTGTTGTTAAGTGCCATTGTCAAGTCAGTTCTGACCCACAGTGACCCGATCTAGGGTTTCTGAAGACCAGCTGGTGAGACTGAACTGCCAACTTTGCAGTTCAAACAACTTTGCAGTCCAGGGCATTAACCTACAGCACCACACCAGGACTCCAGTAACAGGCATACAGGGGGCAAAATGATGAAAACTTCTTAGAAATTACCAAATATCTTGAAGCAATAAGTTGCTGACCTGGGAGCTGAGGACCATAGTCTCAAGGGACACCATGGTCAACTAACATAACATAACATAGCCCTCAAAGACAATGTTCTACATCCTACTTTGGTGAGTAGTGTCTGGGATACTCTAATTCCTGGAATGGCCATCTAAGGTGCAACTAGTGGTCTCTCTATGTGTGGCACAAAGAAGAGTGATGAAAACTGAAGACATTTGAAACCAATTAGTTCACTGAACTAATGAAACACATGAACATCCGTCTTTACAACTCTGAGACCAGAATTAGATGGTACCTGCATTAGAAGGTTTCCAATAAGAAGAGTAGATGAAAAATGTTGAACAAAATTCAAAATTATATATATATAAATAGAACCAGACTTACTGGTCAGAGAGGCTGGAGGAACCCAAGACTATGGCCCTTGGGCACCCTTCAGCTCTGGAATGAAACTCATCCTCGTGGTCCAATTTTCAGCCAACGGTAAATAGGTATTTAGGGGAATAGCAACACTAGTCAGGTGTGCTCACCATGGAATGGTCAACCATGCAATATCAAAAGAGCAGCCTTGACCTAAGGACGAAGTTCAGAAGGGCTGGGAAGGAGAGTGGAATGGAAGGAAGTGGGATTAACTGTTGTTATGTGGAGGGGACTGTAAATCATCGAAATGAAACAAGATGTATGATTTGTTGAATGTAATGATCTGCCCTGTAAACTTTCACTCCCAAAATGAAGTTTCAACAACAACAAAAGACACTGTGATGGAATCATCTGAAGAGGGTACAATGAAGGAGAAACCAGGGCTCTGAAGGCTAGACAAGAGCTAGATGGACGGAGAAAAGGGCAGAGCATTCCTGATCAGGGAAACGGCCCTAAGTCCAAGCTGTAGAAGACCTGCCATGGGAACATGCACAGGCAAAGGAAAGCAGACTCCAGCAGCAGCAGAGGGATGCAGGAGGTGAAAAAACAATACCGGGCAGTCTTCTGCTTTCTATATTAATGAGGTCAACGAGTTTAGATTATATCTTGGAGGAAATCAAGAGCCAGTGAATGGTTTGGAGAAGGGCATTAGCAGGACCAAAATAAATAATGAAGGCTAGAGTAGCAAATAATTAGAAACTATGTTCTTTAAACCTAGAAGGGAGCCCATTCCATGAGATCACATTTTAGAGAAATAGTGTGGCACACTAAATAAAGGTACCTCTAACATTGGTGCCTTTCCCCGAACCATCAGTATTAAGTTCAAATGGGCAACAATTCCTTAAATGCAAACTTGACCAGCTAAAGTGGCAAGGTGAGCAGCTACTGATAATGGAACAGCACAGTGACAGAAGGTTGGCACGCTGTGTTACAGGTAACTAATGGCACCAAGCTTTTGAGCTGTCGTGTGCCATGGAGTCGGTTCCAACTCACAGAGATCTTGTGTAGGGTTTCCCGGGCTGTTAATCTTTACAGGAGCAGAAACTCTCATCTTTCTCCTATGGAGAGACTAGTGAGTGGGTTTGAACTGGCAAGCTTGCAGTTAGCAGTCCAGTGCTTATTCCGCAGTGCCACACCAGGTATGTTAGATGCCATCAAGTTGGTTCTGACTCACAGTGACCCC
>NW_006408521.1:49953955-49958861 GCF_000296735.1 Chrysochloris asiatica
TGAGTCGGTTCCGACTCGATGGCACCTGACAACAACAACATGGTAGCAGGGCTCCTTATACATATCAATTGGGTAGTAATCTCAATAATCTAATTAAGGAGGGATTACAAATAGTGTTTCTTCCAGTGTTCTCTGAATCAACAGAGTTACCGAATGCTTTTAAAGTTAACATGAAGTTATCTTTTTCAGTGTACAGTCTTACTAACCACACTGCAAAATCCAAGATATATAACAGCTTTATTACCCCACAACTGGTGTGGCACTCACTGTGGGTTAATGCGCTGAACTGCAAGCTTGGTTTGAATTGGATGGTCGGCAACTTGATGGAATGACACTTAACAACAAATCACCCCAACAAAACTCCTCAGTTCTCCCTCCACTTTGTAGTCATGCCTTAACCTTTGCCCCTAATCCCAGGCAATCGCTGCTTTGTTTGCCACCAATGTTGTCCTTTTGAGAATATAAAAATAATTGTATGTCTATAACCTAAAGGAGCTTTGGTTAGCACTTGGCTGCTCACCAAAAGGTCAGCGGTACGAACCCATTAACCTCTCTTTGGGAGAACGAGGTAGTTGCTTCCGTAAAGATTACAACCTTAGAAGCCCTAAGGAGCCAGTTCTCGTCTGTTCATCGTTGGTATTGTTAGGTGCCATCCAGTTCTACATGGTCACTTTTTCAATGTTTAAACTTTTTGAGACAAGCTTCTTTCATACAGCAAAAAGCTTTTCAGATTCATCCAAGTTGTGCGCAGAAAAGAATGAAGATAGCAGGTTGGAGACTGCTATCCTCAGCAAGTAAGCTTAGCCCCTTTGGCCTCAAGGGATGTGGCTCTGAGTGACCCCACCTGGGTCAGGGTGGTTCATCAGGCCAACACTGTGCAAACAACATGGTTTACACTCAACACCTGCTTTCTTTCTGGGAGTCTGAAATTTCGTTTCCTACTGCACACAGGATGCCTACAGGAGGAACCCCTAATAAAAGCCTTGGATGCTGAGCCTCTGAGGAGCTTTCTTGGGCAGAAACCATGCACAGGTCACTGCGACTTCACCACTGGGGGAAGAGTGTGCTATGACCCCTGTGGGTAAGAACACAGGAAACCTGCACATGGATCTATTTCTGAATTCCTCATTCGGTTCCACTGACTGCTGTAAAAAGGGTGATAGCACCGGAACGTGTCCACTTCACAAGGGAGAGAAGCATCAGCACCAGGCTCCATCCCACTCCTGTGCGGTAGGGTCAGACACAGCGTCCCTCTCCAACCAACTCCCGAGGCTGACAGCAGCAGTCCGCCCCTTCCCTACCACTCTCTACTTCTTGCCTGGGTTCCACCTCACAGCAACCCTGTCTAGGGTTTCTGAAGGCATCTGGTAGGTTTTAACTGCCAACCTTGCAGTTAGCAGTCCAGTGCTTATTCTATAGTGCCTAACTAAAACTCTCCCATTTTTGATGTTCAGTTCAATAAGCTTTGACAGAAGTTGAACCATAGTCAAGATAGAGAACATTTCCATCACCCCAAAACCCTTATTCTCCTCCGCAGTTAGTGTGCCATCCCAGCCTCAGCAACCATACATGGTGTTACTGTAGATGGTGCAATGGTTAAGAGCTTGGCTGTTAACCAAAAGGTTGGTGGTTCAGACACACCAGCTGCTCCACAGGACGAACAAGTGTCCGTCTGTTTCCATGAAGATGTTAGCCTAAGGGCAATTCTGCTCTGCCTAATGGGTGGGTGGTGGTTTCTAGACATTTACATAGATGGAATCACAATATGTACTGTTTCTTTTTAGTGTAATCGTGTTTGACAAAGGTTTTCTGGGCTCTCTGTCCCAACAGCAGCTTTTGTAAAAGAGCTTGATTCTGTGGTTTACACGATTGGAGAGTTTGTCGTGTTCTTGAGTAGAAAACTTGGTGTCATTAGGATATGAGTTCTTCCTTTCAATCTGTGTGACTTTTCTTTTTCTTGCATTAGTGTGCTAGTTAGGCCTTCTATACAATAATGAATAGGAATGGAAAGGGTGGACATTCGGAAATTGGACTCAGCAAATCTGCTGCACAAGACCTCTTTAAAGTGTTCAAGAGCAAAGATATCAATTCAAGGATTAAGGTGCACCTGACCCCAACCATGGTATTTTCCAATCGTCTCATATTCATGTGAAAATTGGACAATGAATAAGCAAGACCAGGGAAGAATTAATGCATTTGGGTTATGGTGTTGGAAAAGAATAGTGAAAGTATCGTGGACCGTCAGAACCTATGTTAGAAGAAGCGCAGCCAGATGTTCTTTAGGAGACAGCATGGCAAGACTGTGTCTCTCATACTTCAGACATATTATCAGGAGGGATCAGCCCCTGCATAAGGACATCATGCTTGGTAAAGTGAAGACCCTCAAGGAGATGGACTGCCACAGTGGCAGCAGCAATGGGGTCATGCTTAACAAAAAACTACACACGACAAGGCAATATTTCATTCTGTTGTACACAGGAAAAGTGAGTCCGAACCAACTTCACGGCACCTAACAACACACGTACATACACTGGATCACAAGGTTGTTGTTAGGTGCTGCGGAGACGGTTCCGACCCACAACGACCCTATATAGGGTTTCTGAGGAATGGCTGGTGAGCTTAAACCACCAACCTTGAAGTTCAAACCAACTTTGCAGTCCAGCGCATTAGCCCACAGCACCACAATATCTGCAGGAGAAAGATGAGGCTTTCAGCTCCTGCCAAAAAGTAAAAATGCAGTTTCCAAATGTCCACACCACACCAGCACACACACACACCATATATACATTGACTCCTGGTGTGATGCTATAGGCTAAGCATTCGACTGTTAACCTTGCAGTTGCCAATTCAAACAACAGCCACTCTCTAAAACCCAGAACAGGTCACCATGAGTATGTTCCTTTTGTGACAACAGCCCAATCCATTCCTCTTCCCTGAGAACTTCCGCCAGTGATGATGTGTGAGCAACAATGGTCACAACTGTCCTACAGAACCCTGGGCCTGGGCCAGCTGACTGATCCATGAGTGGACTCCTGACACCATGCTGGGCCAATTAGATTCTCCTTCCTTGGACTCTTGGTGTGGCACTGTAGGATCAGCACTGGATTACTGCAAGTCAAAAGGCCAATGGTTCAAACCTATCAGCTGCTCTTGGAAACCCTGTACGGGATCACTATGAGTCGAAACTGACTCAATAGCACTTAACAACATCATCCCTGGAATTTGGAAGTAATGTGGGTTGGGATTAAGAACAAGAGAATTTGGAATAGTGGACTGAAGAGACAGAGATGGAAACAGTCTTGGGCAGGAAGACTAAGAACAGGTGCTTGGGTTCCTCCCACCTGAGTGTTTTATACCACTCAGAGACTCTCTGAGATCTTCTCCCAAAGACCAACTACTGCCAACGTGTCAATTTTGATTCATAGTGACCCCACCCACAGCAACCCTGTGTTGGGTTTCCAACGTTGTAAATCTTTAAGGGGTAGGAAGCCTCATTGTTTTCCCAGGGAGCAGGCTCAAACCACAGATCTATGGTTCCCAGGCTGGAGCTCTTGGTATAGAGCTACAGCATTCCCCCTCGAGGGCAGAGTGCAGAACTGCTCCTTTACGGTTTCCAAGGCTGCAAATCTTTACCAGAGCAAATAGCTTTATCTTTCTCCCTCAGAGCACAAGAGAGAACAACCAACCTTGTGGTCAGCAGACCATTACTTAATCCATGGTGCCACCAGGGCCTAAACTAACTCAGATTCCCAAAGGAAGACTAGGATTTATCCATGCAAGTGCAGTGGATTGGGAATAGAGCCTGGTCAAAGAAACCAGTAGATGCAAAAGGCCTAAAGACAAGATTCCACAACAAGGCACTGAAAGAGAGTTCATACAGCTGAGGTGGAGAGTAAGAGGGGATGTGAACGAGGCAGGAATGAAACCGTTAGATGGCATCAGAACCCCTTGAATAGGTCTGGATCCGATCTTACAGGCAACAGGAGGTCACATCAGTGCAGAAAATGGAACGGACAGAGGCAAGACTGGAAGCAGTTAGGAAGTTGTTTTAGTAGCCCGGGCAAAAGACTACAGTGGTACTACTGAAAGTGAAGATCTAGGGACAATTCAAGAAATATTTAAGAACTAGAATTGATAAAACAGACTTAAGACCCTGAAAGAAACAACTCAGTAGTTAGAAGGTTACTGCATCGCATAATAAAAAGAGAATCTACTCTAAATCAGCAGTGTTTGACAGGATGAAAGAATCTGTCTGTGCTAATACAACAGCCTCCGTTCTCATGTAGCAACTTGTAAAGGTGGTAAACTTTTCACTTTAATTTTCAGTCACTTAAAGTCACAAGAGACTAGTTAGTGGCTACTGTCCTGGGCAGCACGGCTCTAAACATCTAACCAAAAATCCATGACAGGGACAGTAAGAACTGAGGAAGGACTCCCACAGACTCAGTTGGCAAATGTTCAAGATACATTAAATTAAGAAAAACCTACTTCAGCATAATATGCACATCAAGATTTGGTTCTCCAATTTTAAAAAACAAAGTCCATTACAGTCTGTCTGGATGGGGCTGATGAAAGGAGATGGGGACAGGACTCTTGTGGTACAATAGCGAATAACTGCTATCAGGACTGACTGTGAAGGCTGGAAATGTAAAGGCAGAAGTTTTGTAACAAAAGGAGGGGAGTGGATGACTTCGGACTCCAGGAGAGGAGGTCAAAGGGAGCAGAGTGTAGGATCTTACCCAGAGAAACAGTGACGCCAGAGATGGAGGCAGAGACCATGACATGGAAAGCGATTCAAACTCACCAGCCGCTCCTGCTCCTATAGAGAGGAGGTCTCTATGAGTTGAATCAACTCACTGGCAGTGAGTTTGGGGGATGCAATAGACAAAATCACCTTCCTATCTGA
>NW_006408521.1:49961291-49963460 GCF_000296735.1 Chrysochloris asiatica
GGGCCCGGGACTCGCCAACTCCGCGGCCCGCCCCCGGCGCCGCCACTCACCAAAGAAGCCCTGCACGATCCCGAGCGGGTGGCTGAGCCAGTCCTCCCCGCAGGGCATCTCGCCGACGAGCCGGCGCTGCCCCGGAGGTGGCAGATCCGCGGGCGAACGCGTCCGGGCGGCCGGCGCCCCTTCTCCCGGCTTCGGCCGCTCCCCGCCGCACCCTCCCACGCAGGACGAGCCTCGGCGCGCTGGCCGCCCGACCTCCCCACGCGTCAGGGAGCGGCGGCTGAGGAGGGCGCCGCCGACCAACTACTGGCGACCGGCAGGCGCGGCGCGCGGGCCCCCAACCTCCACTTCGCACAATGGCGGGAAACGGGCGCTGCCGACCGCGCTGCCTGCGACCTGGGTGGAGCTCGCGCGGGGAGGGGTGACGGGAGCGCGCGGCGCGGTCCCACGACGGGGAGGAGGGGCGGGGCGCTCACCGGGGGCGGGGCATAGTCGCCATCTTAGAGTCGGGCAGGAGGCCGTGGTGCGCGGGCCCGAGAAGCCGTCGGTGCGGAGCCGCAGGGCCGCGAACTACGGGCGAGTTGCTGCAAGGTGTTACCTGTGTCGGAAGGGACGGAGTGTGAACTCCCAGTGAGAGGCCCAAACTCAAACCTTGGAGTCGGCTCTGGGTGATACGAGTGCGCGTGGCCGCTTTGGTGTCCGCCCCGCTCCTCTTTGTGCTTTTTGGGCTACTGCCCTGAACCGAACTAAGGTGGACGTGCTCTGAGCACTCAGAAAGGGGGTTCTTTTACTAAAGACCCCAAACTCTTTCCGCTGCCCTCTCAGGCTCGCCGCTGGCCCAGCCGTTGGCCTCCGATGGCGAAAACATCTTAGTCTGGGTCGATCCAGAGTCTAGAAACGTCCAGGGAGCTATACCCTTAGAAAATGTGTATCAGGATACCCTCAGAATGATGTTGGTACTCCTGCTAAAGATCTCTTTAAAGTGTTGGCCCTGGTGTGACGCTGTAGTATAAGCACGTACTGCTGACCACAAGATCTGAGGTTCAAACCCACCAGTTGCTCCTGGAACACCCTATACAGGGTCACTATGAATCAGAACCGACTCCATAACACTTAACAGTCAAGCAGTTGCTCAGGCTAGATTTAAAAGGACACTGATCTTTATGAGGGGGTTCCTTCCTGAGTGGTATAAATGGCTAACGCACTCCACTGCCAACTAAAAAGATTTGGAGGTTCCACTCTACTCAGACGTAGCTGGTAAGAAAAGTCTGGCAACCCGAGAAGAGAAAAAAAAAAAGACAACCATTGTAAATCCTATGGAGCACAATTCTACTTGTGAAACTACAGAAATGAAATTATTTTATAATGTGAATAAGTTCACCCACTAATTTGTGATGAGATATTTGGAAAAATGTAAAAGGCCAGGGGAGGTCTATGAAGATGCAACTCTATGGTGGTGGTTGTTAATTGCCGTTGGGTCAATTCTGACCCATAGTCATCCTGTATAGGATTTTGGAAGAGCAGTTGGTGAGCTTGAACCGCTGACCTTGTGGTTCACAGTGACTTTGCAGTCCAGCGTATTAAGCCATTTGTTGTTGTTGTGTGCTGTAGAGTTGGTTCCGACTCATAGCGACCCTGAACAGGGTTTCCGAGGCTGTAAATATTTATGTGAGCAAAAAGCCTCATTTTTCTCCCTCGGAACAGTTGGTAGTTTCGAACTGTTGACCTTGCGATTCGCAGCCCAGTTCGTAACCACTGCGCTACCAGAGTTCAGCGCCAGTTTTGGGTTTGGTTTTTTTTGCCATTTAAGTTGATTCTGACGCTTGGTGACCCCATGTGTGCAGAGTAGAACTGAGCCTCATAAGGTTTTCAAGACTGACTATTGGAAGCAGATTGCCACGGCTCTCTTCTGAGGTGCCTCTGGGTGGATTAGAACCACTAATCTTTTAGCTAGTAGTTGAGCACTTCACCATTTGAATCAACTACCTAGGACATTAGACCACTGATCTATAATAATAATTACTGAGGACACTGGAAGTTGTTGTTGTTGTTAAGTACCATGGAGTCGGTTCCGACTCATAGTGACCCTGCACAGGGTTTCCAAGGCTGTAAATCTTTAGGGGAGCAGAAAGTCTTATTCTCCCGTGGAACGGCTGGTAGTTTCCAACTGCC
>NW_006408521.1:49964230-49966651 GCF_000296735.1 Chrysochloris asiatica
TCAGTGGTGAGGATTTTTGTTTTCTTTACATTGAGATGCAATCCATACCAAAGGTTGTGCTCTTTGATCTTCATCAGTACATATTTTAAGTGTTTTTCACTTTCAGCAAGCAGGGTTGTCTCATCTGCATATCACAGGTTGTTAATGAGTCTTCCTCCAATCCTGATGCCACATTTTTCTTCATATAACCCATGTGTGCAACCCTGGAAATCCTAGAGAAGAGTTGATTTTATTGTTGTTAAGTGTAATCCTATAGGTCCCAACTCATAGCAACCCTGTACAGGGTTTCTGAGGAGTGGGTGGTGAGTTTGAACTGCTTATCCTTTAGCACCACACCAGGACCCCAAATAAAAGTTAAGTAGGAGTTCTGGTATGGCACTGTAGGGTGAATACTGAACTGCTAACCATAAAGATGAGTAGTTCAAACCCACCAGCCCCTCCTTGGAAACCCTATAAAGGGTCACTATGAGTTGGGTGGTTTAACAATAAGAACAGGTGAAAGCTGTTAGGGAATGCATTGCAATGGAAAACTATTGAAGAATTTTAAGCAGGAGAATGATGTGATATTATTTACATTATAAAAAGATCTCTCTGACAAAGATAGAACAACTTCTCCCAACTATTTTCCTATTTGAAAATTACAGTGATTATAGAGCTCATCTGAGACAGACATATATACTGGAATGGACAATATTAATATAAAATGTGTCCTTAGTCTCATTGATTTAATGTCATTTTCTTATATTAAATATACAAATTAGAAATACTCAGAGCAGTCTACAGATTTTTTTCTGTCTTGTAAATACTATAGTATCTCTGAACATTACACAATATTATAGTCTACACATATACAAAGAAGTGGTGTAGTTGGTTACACATTGGACTACTGACTTCAAGGTCAGCAGTTCAAACCCATCAGCTGCTCCACAGGACAAAGATGAAGCTATCTGCTCCCACAAAAATCCTGGTGTGGCGCTATGGGTTGATGCGGTAGACTGCAAAGTCATTTGAATTGCAAGGTTGGTGGTTCAATTCACAGGCTTCTCCTCGGAAACCATATACAAGGTCACTATGGGTCAAAACTGACTCAATGAAAACAACACCAATCTGCTCCCACAAAGATTTTGGAGTCCTGGTATAGCACTGTAGAATAAGCACTGGACTGCTAACCTCAAGGTTGACAGTTCAAACCCACCAGCCAGCTGCTCCTTGAAACTCCTCTCCAGGGTCACTAGGAGCCGGAACCAACTCTGTCACTTAACAACAACTCATATACAGCTGTGGTGAATAAATATTGACCAGAACTATAGTAAGTATAGGAGTCTGGCATGGTGCTGCAGGATAATGCACTGGACCACAAGGTTGGTTTGAACTGCAAGGTTGGTGGTTCAAACCCACCAGTTGCTCCTAGGAAACCCTATACAGGGTCGCTATGAGTTGGGATCAACTCAACAGCATTTAACAACAACAATATTAAGTGTAAGGAACTCTGGTGTCATCATGGTTACGTGCTGAACTGCCAACCAAAAGATTGGTGGTTCAAACCCATTTGTCATGGATTGAATTGTATCACCCAGAAATATGTGTCATTATTCTCAGTGGTTTGGCAGTTATGTGATGACCCCTGCCCCATGATGAGATCTGATGTAATAAACTAACAAGAAGACTAAGACTGGGACACATCAGGACTCTGATCTGGTACAAGGGAGATTCTCGGGCATGTCATGCAACACCTTTTATCTTAAAGGAAATTAAAGGAGAAGTGGGCAGAGAAGAGGGACCTATTACCACCAAGAAAGAAGGGCCAAGAGTGGAATGCACCCTTTGGACCTGGAGTCCCGGTTCAGGAAAGCTTCCAGATCTAGGGGTAAGTTGATGCCAAGACACATGAAGTCTGCAAGGAATGCTGGTCCTATGCTGAATGGAGACAAGAGCCTTTCTCCAGAGCCAGCTCTCTGAATTCACATTTGTAGCCTCCCAAATGGTGAAGAAAACACCTGTGCTATTTCTATTACAGCACAAGGTAACTCTGATACCATCTGAGAATCCAGGGGAGAAATATGTGACAATCTGTTTCTATAAAGATGACTGTCTTCAGCCCCATGTAAAGTGCAATTATTGATCTCTCCCCACAGGGAGCAGAGTGAGGATTGTTATTTTCTTTACATTGAAGTACAGCCCATATTTACATAAAGAAATATGTAACTACCTATATTTACATATAGAAGCATGCAACTACCCATATTTACTTAAGCCTGTTGTGTTGTTGTTAAGTGCTGTCTAATCAGTTCCAACCCGTAGCGACCCTGTATAGGGTTTCCAGGAAGTGACTAGTGAGCTTGAACCCCTGACCTTGCGATTTAAACTGACTTTGCAGTTCAGTGCATGAACCCATTGTGCCACACCAGAGGTCCTTACTTA
>NW_006408521.1:49967091-49977218 GCF_000296735.1 Chrysochloris asiatica
TGAAGATTAAAGACTATAGCTTTCAGTATAGATTGCACCTCAATGTAAAGAAACCAAAAATCCTCACAACTGGGCCAATAAATAATATCATAATAAATGGAGAAAAGATTGAAATTGACAAAGATTTCATTTTTACTTGAATCCACAATCAATGCTCATGGAAACAGCAATCAAGAAATCAAATGGTGTATTAGTCAAAACTGCTGCATAAGCCCTTTTTAAAGTGTCAAAGAGTAAAGGTGCCAGTTTGTAGACTAAAGTGAACCTCACCTACGCCATGGTATTTTCAATCACTTCATATGTATGTGAACAATGGGACAATAAATAAAGAAGACTGTAGAAGAATCAATACATTTGAATCATGGTGTTGGAGAAGAATAAGAACCGTGGGCTGCCAGAAGAACAAACAAAAAGAAATACAGCCAGAATGTTCCTTAGAAGTGAGAATGGGCGAGACTTTATCTCTTGTTCTTCAGACATGCTGTCAGCAAGGACCAGTCCCTTAACAAGGTCACCATGCTTGATAAAGTGGAGAATCCATGATAAAGAGGAAGGCTTCCAACGGGATGGATTGACACAGTGCAGCAACAGTGAGCTCAAATGTAACAACAGTTCTGAGGATGGCACCTCACCGCACAACAACAGGGTTATAGTAAGTATGAGGAACCTTCAAACAAACTGTGGGCAAACTCTTTTTGATGCTCCCTCTGATGTCTCAGTTATTGTCACCTAACAAATGACACCAAAGTTTAGAGGCTTAAAAACACAAACATTCATTATCTCTCATCTATGGCTTATGAATGTGGGTAAAGCGTATCTGGCTCAAGGCCTTGCATAAGAATGCAGTCAAACTATGGGCCAGAGCTGTGATCTCTTCTGAAGACTCAAGTGGGGGGAAGGGAGCTGATCCCAAGCTCATTTATATTGTTCACCAGCTCCAGGCCCTGACACAAGAGCCTCTGCAGCCACTGTCCTGGGTACCTAAACCTCCCAATCTGAAAATCTGTGTCCTTTGTCTCTGGGACTTAAAAAAAACCTTGTTTTCTCCCCATTGATGATTCCCTTCCCTACATTTTCTCTGTCCTTTACCCTTAAGAGAAATCTTATTATCCACACTGTGTACTTCTTTGCCTGGTTCTCCATCCAGGTTGGTTTCCGCCATCGCCCCTTCCTCCAGTGTCCATCTTTTTGTCTTTTTGCTTTATTTTCTTTCTTTGTTTTTTGGGAGACTTCCCTATCTTTATCTTCTGTCTCTTCTGCTGAGCTCTGTTACCTTCCATTTTTGTTTCCTGAGTATTTCTTCTTTTTTGTTGTTTTAATAGTACACTGATGTTTTTTCTTGGTTGCAAATTCTCTTATCCCTCCAAGGATATTATTGATATATTTTTAAAACATTAAAAAAAAACAAAACACCTTTTTTTCTTCCTATTTGCATTCTGTTTCTCCTAGGTTGCCATTTCCTGGTCCTTTGGTTGCCTTGGTTTGGTCTTTCATGTTAAACGTTTTTCTGGGCTGTGTGGTGGTCCTTGATTGCTCATGTTCGAAGGTTATGATTGTTGCTATTAAGTGCCATAGAGTCAGTTGGTTCCAACTCAGAGTGACCCTGTGTAGGGTTTCCGAGGAGCAGCTGGTGGGTTTGAACTGTCAGCCTTGCAGTTCAGACCGACCTTGTGGTTCAGCGCTTATTCTACAGCGTCACACCATGCCTCCGTTTGAAGGATTGTTGTTGTTGTTAAGTGCCGTTGAGTTGGTTCCCACCCATAGCGACTCTGTATAGGATTTCTGAGCAGCGACTGGTGAACTTGAACTGCCAACATTGTGGTTCTAATTGATTTTGCAGTCCAGCGCTTTAATCCACAGCACCGCACCAGGATATGGAGTCTAAAATAATGGGAGTTCCAAGAATTTAACTGGGACTTGTTTATTATGCACATATTTATGTATTTATGTGTGTGGGGGGAGGACTTGGCTGGACCACTCTTATTGGAGAACCCTGATTTCAATATCTCTAGATCTTACATTTCCATTCAACAGAGAAGACTGTCCCCAGTCTGGTGCCCAGAATTTGAAGACCTAGCTGCTAGTGTTCTGGGAGTTGAATGGAGGAAATCAGGCTTGGGATAGGAGAAAGGTGGTTTCATTTTTCAGTATGAGCATTCTTAGTTGAACTTCCTTCTGTTTTATCCTTGCCAAAAGGGGGAAAAACTAAAGCGACCTCTTTTCTTTCTTAGAAGGGGGCTAGTCAGTAGTCTAGTTACACAGAGCGGGGGAGAGGACCTGACTGCTTCTTTAACAGACTTTCAATCAACTCCCCTGAGTTTAGAAACTCTCTGTGTGGAATCAAGGAACTCTGGTAGCATAGTAATTACGAGTCGGGCTGCTAATCCGAAGATCAGTAGTTTGAAACTACCAGTTGTTCCTCAGGAGAAAGATGAGACTTTCTGAAGACTTACAGCCTCAGAAACCCTATACAGAGTCGCTATGAGTCGGAACCCACTCCATGACGCACACACACACACACCCTGTGTGGGATTCACTGCCACATCTAGAGGGGCCTGATACCATGGGGTCATAAACCTTTTGGTGATTCTATGGTTTGATCAAACTGCCCACACTACTGGTTCACGAAATCATCTACAACTTCTCTTTTTTTGCGGCTTCCAAAATCTTGTTGCTATCTAATCCTCTCCCATTCTCTTCATCCTAATAGTTTTATGCTTTAAAGAAAAAAAAAAATCCCTGTTTGTACTTTCAGGACAGTTTCAGGAGAAAGCAATGAAGATGCATCTGTTCAATCTGACATCTTTCCACAGAAATTACTCCTTATTTTTCGTTCCTACTGCAAGCACTCTAGTTTGAGTTATCCTGACTCACCCGGTTCCCGGCAGCAGCCAGCCAGCTGCTCTTCCTCCTTGTAGACTTGCTCTTTTCTTAACTATTTCATTACACTGGAGTCACTGTGAGCTTTTATAGCTTAAATATTTGTTCTCTAAAGGAGCTCTGGTAGCATTTGTTGTTGTTGTTGTTGTTATGTGCCATAGAGTTGTAGCAACCCTGTACAGGATTTCCGAGCCTGTAAATCTTTACAGGAGCAGAAAGCCTCATCTTTCTCCCACGGAACAGCTGGTAGTTTCAAACTGCTGACCTTGAGATTAGCAGCCCAATTTGCTTTAGCACCACCAATAAATGCCTAGAAGCCTTCCATTCTGCCAGCAAGCCTCCTGGCCTAAGGAGCCCAGTTCTCTCAGTCTGTAGGCCACGAAATTCACCAGGCTGTCTTTTACTACTGCCATTTTTCTGCCACTGCTTTTCAACATTTCTGGCATTACAGCTTTCTCTGTCTCCTGGGTCGAGGAGGTTCTCTGGTAGCGTAGTAGTTATGAGTTGGGCTGCTAACTTCAGGGTCAGCAGTTCGAAACTACCAGCTGTTCCGCGGGAGAAAGATGAGGCTTTCTGCTCCCGTAAAGATTTATAGCCTTGGAAACCCTGTACAGGGTCACTATGAGTCGGAACTGACTCCACAACACATTACCACCATCACCATCCTCCTTTAAATCTTTCCTTGATTTCCTATTGATCCTTACCATTAAGACCCTGTGCTATCTGGCCCTTGTCTACTTTTCATCCTTACCTCTCAACCTTTCCCCAAATGCTCATGGGGCACAAGTCATTATCATATCTCTGCTTCTCTTAAAATCCAAACGCATCATCTCAGGACACCCCACACACTGTTCCTTTATCTGAATGAGCTCTTCTTACCTCTTCCTTTAACCCCGCTCCTGTAAGCTTTGATGTCTAGTCATGGTCTCTCAGGTCTCCACTCTAATTTTCTTCTATAGGAAAATCTCCTGTCATCCCAGGCTCTTTGTTGATTATCCATTTATTCTTTATCCTGTGGAGGGGTTACACCTACCTCCCAGATGATGACAGAGTCCCTTACAGTACACTGTGTTGGTGAACCCAAAAACTAAGGCACTGGGTAGGACTAAAGTTTCTGCCCCGGGTCTCAATTGAACTGCAGCTTGGCCTAAAATCTCTGCTTCTGCTGCTATGACAGACAATTCAACTTCTTGAAAAGTTCAACTGCTTGCAACACAAAAGGAGGAAGGGTTGAGATTTTAGCTTACATGAGGAATTGCATGTTAAAAGATGTCAAGAATCTCTGTACAGCTTGATCCACAAATGCCTTGGTCAATGTGTCCCAGAAGGCTCAGAAATTTTAGAAATAACGTTGCCATGCAATGCATTATTTAATATCTCTTGTAGCCATAGTTTTTGTAACCTCCCACCAAACAACTTTTTCCTAACGCATCTGAAATACATGATAGCTGATAGGGTCTATGATTCACTTGTGAGTGATTGTTAACAGGGCTAACTGTGAATCTAAAAACTTGGAACTCTAATGTGGCCATGTAATGAACCATCTCAGAAGCAGGAGGGGGATCTCACGATCATCGAAAAAGAAGAGCCAGAGCAGAGCGTGTCCTTTGGACCCTGAGATCCTTGTGCATTGAAACTCCTTGACCCAGGGCAGAATGTCATGACACCAGAGAAGCTGAACCAAAAGTAGCATGTGAGACACATTGATGGGCTCCCCGAGTCCACAGAATAAGAACAGCTGAGCGATTTGGAACAAGAGCCTTGCTTGCAAAGTGAGTTGCCTCCAGGCACCTAATTGAGGAATCTAGGTTTGCTGACCCACGGAGCTAGAACTGAGTGCCTTCAGAATGAGGCTTATGGCTGAGGGGTATGTCCTGTGGGCATCTGTCAGCAGCCCTAAAAGAGCTTTGTAACATTGTCGAAGCAAAGCAGTGGCCAGGCCAACGGGGCCGAGGGCCAAAGAGGCCAAGCTGTTGGCACTCCTCCTGAGTGGAAGAACTGTACCCTGAACATTTCTGACCCGGAATTGTAACCTTTACCTTCCTTAATAAGCCCCATGACTGAATTTGGTGTCTGAGTTCTGTGTGACCATTGCAATGAATTGTCGAGCCGAGCTGAGTGGAGACAGCTATGAGAAGATTGACAGACACCACTTTTTGCAGATGTTAAGAAGGTTGTAGCTTAACAACCCCCTTGTAACTTTTTGTCACATATCCCTTGTGCCTGTGAGCAGGTAGCCCTTTGTTTACACTACCTGATAAAAACCTTGCTATCCTCTTGCAATTTAGCACAGTGGGCAAAGTCATTTGAACTGCAAGGTTAGTGGTTCAAGCTCACCAGCTGCTCCTTGGAAACCCTATACAGAGTCGCTATGGGTCAGGATTGACTTGACGGCACTTAACAAAAATAACAACAATGGTTCCCTACCTGGTGCTAATATGCCTTCCGATTTGCAAATTTCTATCTCTGCCTTTCAAGAAAACTCTTTGCTTTAATTTCTAACAGGATATAGAAAATCTTGTTCAAACATCTCTTGGCAATTACAAAGGGATCCAAAGGTGAATTTGCGCCTACAACTTGAGGCACCAGGTATTTGGGTCAACAGTAGCAGGATTTCTTAGTCCTCTATCTCCATATTGGGATTGAGAATTTCAGCAAGGCAAATAAATACCTCTCAGGTATGAGCCTCTGCTTCCTTTCTGTAAAAGCTTCCTTAGTTTTATTGTCAGATTTGCCTTTCTCTTTTATTTGTATAAAATGGGCCATATGTTTCTTTGGTTTTAGGTTCCATACAATCTTTGCTTAAGAATCTCAGAATTAGGGGAGGGAGGTAGAAGAACAAGGTAGATAGGGGAACACTGAGACAGGTTTGCATGGGCTAAATGGGATGGAGGTAAATAGTGATGCATACTCAACATTGAAACAGGGCTCTGCGATACAGGGATTGATGCATAGTCTGAACAGGGGAAATAATGTTAAGATGCTTGACTGTCTTATGAATATTGGTTTCCCTTGCCTGCTATTGTAAAATAGACGCTTGAGTTGGATAGAAAGGAATATTGGGAAACATGATTACAGAAAACTTGTAAGCCCATCTTCAGCCTATAACTAATTGGAATACCTAAAAGGGGTTCTAGAATTTGCCCAGTGAAGTAGGCCTCTTGTGGAGCCTTTGCAGTGTATAGGACCTTAGGTGGAATCCTAAGCCCCATCCAGAACCTTCTGAGGTGGGACATTCACACTAAAAAAGACAAGCAGACCAGCCTGGAACAGCTAGAGCAACAGAAGATACATCTTCAAAGAAAAATCAACAGGAAAAATCTAGAACAACAATGGCAGTATGATTGGCTACTACAAGAACAAGCAAGTTGTTTGCCGGGGAGCCATCAAGGCAAGCAAGCAAGTCCCTTCAGGACAAACCCCTCTCCAAGACTGAAACTCAAAGGGAACACATGAGCAGGCATGTAAGCTTGCTGGCAACCACATTGGTCTACTGGTAAGTGGAAGAGGGCAAAGGCAGCAATGAAGAAATGAGCTGAGTTCAACCATGTTCCATAGGTTCCTGTTGACCTAGAGATGAGAGAGAGAAGAGGAAGGGCTGGTTGGTCTGAAGTGTGGTGAGACCTGCGGACGCCTGAACCCATGGACAAGGACATAGCCACGTAGGACTAGAGATGAAAGTGAAGCATGCAGCTGATATACAGTCAGGGTAGATGCACAAGAACACCCAAACTTGCCGATAGTACCCATTTGACCTAGTCTCGATGGCTTGATAATTAGAACTTGACTAGAGGAAGAAAAAACACACAATTTTTGATAAAAGTAACGAATTATTATAATTTGATGAACTTGATCTATACATATGGATGTTGTTGTACTTATGGATGTAGTAGGTCAAAATATCAGTTGAGAGGGAAGGCGTCTTCACATCAAGTATCAGCCCTCTGTACACAGGGTAGATACGGACGGGCAACTTAGACACTGGCTACCTAAAATGAGGGGGCAATAAAAGCACAAAGAGACTGGCTTACAAGTTTTCAAGAGGGAGTTTAGTTTCAGAGTGTGTGGGGGAAGGTAGAATCCCCACTGAATATTTTTCATCTTGTCTAGACAGGTCTGGTGAAAGGAGATGGGGATAAGATTCTTATGATTCAATAGTGAGTAATTGTTATCATGACTAATGGCGACTGTCACAACTGTAAAGGTAGAAGTTTTGTAACAAAAACAGGGGAATAATCAATCTTACAGTCCAGAAACAAAGAACCCTAGGACCATCAAGGGAGAAGAGCATAAGCTGAATGTGGGACCCTATCCAGAAAAGCAGCAATACCAGAGATGGAGGCAGAGATGAGGACATGGAGAGAGGACTCTAGACTCATGGAAAGAGAGGGACTGAGAGCTGGTGGCCAGGAGGCAGGCTTGCAAACTGTGTCCTTTGGTTGTTTAAATGATTATATATTGCTGAGTGTTTAGTGTTTTGGTGTATACCCCCCACCCCAAACAAACCCAAAACAGAGGGACTGGAAGCAAATACTGTTGAATGATGATGCACAGAGAAGGTTGTAATCATTGCAATGAAACGATGGTGTAAAACCAGTGTTCTCCCATGTAAACTATCACTCAGTTCACAATAAAAACTTTTAAAAAAACCCCACAAAAACCACTGCTAGGAAAATGCTGCATCATTCCTTCCTTATGAATATTATCAGGCTGTGAGACATTGAAAGCTCAGACAGTTTATCTAAAGCTTATGAAGTCAACTTTATGCTGCCTTTGGAAACATGGGAAATGCCAAATCTGAGAGTGATACTGAATCTCCTTCAGGAACTTCTGCCCATTACACGAACAAGCATTTCTAGTTCTTTTACATTCTTGCTTCTGTCTGCTTAGTGTGACCTAGTCAAAAGCAGCTTAGAAGATCAGTGGCTACCATAAGGTACCTTTGATCTCTGTAAATTAAATGTTCTGCACAGTAAATTAGAAAATAAAGGCTCTTGCATTAAGAAATTGTAATGGGAAAACTCTTAAAATTGGTTTCCTCAAGGCCTCCCAAATATATCATAATAGCAAAATAATCTCTCTGCAGGAGACTGTCAAAGCTGACTAAACAGAATAAGGAATTGAAGAATACAGTTTCTGTAACTGTAAACAAAATAAGAGATTATGAAGTCAGGACTCTGTTATGCTTAACCCCTCACCCCCACCCCACCCCCACAGTTCCCTCTGCTCCTCTGCTGGCAGTGATTCTCCAAAGCCTCCTCTACCTTCTAACCCTCCTGGAAACACTGTCTGAGAGTCCTTTCTTCCCTGAAGACTCTGTGAAAGATCCAAAGCAGAGTCCAAAAACCGAACGTCCAGAGACCATTCCTGATATGCTTTTTAAGATTCACCTCAAAGAATCTGGAGCAGGTACAAGAGAACATTCAAAAAGTCCAATTTCTTTGACTCCCTGGACTCACACAAAATTACGTTGCACTGTTAAAGATTTTCCAAAATTTCAGGAGGATCCTTACACATTTGCTAAATAATTTAAAGTCATTACCGAAGCTTATCAACCTGGGTTGCCTGACTGGTATCAATTAGTCCATAATTGGCCTCAAGAATACCAAATGATGGTTATATATATGCTGAATGGGAAGATTCCCAAGAGAGTGTTGGATACAGGCAAAATGATTGAAACTCTCTTTACAGAAGCCTCAAAATAGGAGCCCAAAATTATTTGAAACAAACCTGGAGGTCTTTCTCCCAATAATTCATTGAACAAAAATCCACTCCTGCACACAAAATAAGGGTGAACGTATATATGATTACCAACTTCTAATATTCCAGAAGTTACTGGAACATTTTGGGCTTGATCCATTAGACTAAAGAAGGACAGGGACCTTTAATGCAGTATTGATATCTGGCCTCTAGCCTGAAATTTCAGCCTTAGTTCAAAGACATTGTTTAGATTGGGAGGCTTTTACTACCACTGCTGAAAAAGCTCACTAGCTTGGCTCATGAACTTGCCCAAACTTTAGAAACTAAGCACATTGCTACGGCTGGCAAATCAATGGTCCTTCAAATATAGCAAGCTTCCCTTTACTTAAAACAAAGAAATAATGGAGGGGATTTTCAAGGCTCTTTGACCATTGCCAAGCTTGGGTTGTGAACTTTTCGCTCATGGTTCAACCTTCATGCAAACATTTGGAGACCTCTGAGCCTGATCCATTACATTGTACCCAGAAGATCTGAAGGTAATAACCAAACTACAAAGAGCTTAGGCTAACATGCCTGCTTTAGGGTTCCCTAGCTATCATCTGGAGTCCTGGTGTGGTGCTGTGGGGTCATGCACCAGGCTGCAAAGCTGTTTGAACTGCAAGGTCAGCAGTTCAAGCTCACCAGCTACTCCTCAGAAACCCTGTACAGGGTTGCTATGGGACAGAACCTACTCAACGGCACTTAACAACAACTATGATCTAAAGTCGTTTGAACTGCAAGGTTGGTGGTTCAAGCTCACCAGCTGCTCCTTGGAAACCCTATACAGGTCGCTATGGGTTGGAATAGACTTGATGACACTTAACAACAACAACAACAACTATCATCTAAGGAGCTCTGGTAGCATAGTAGTTACGATTCAAGCTGCTAATCTCATGGTCAGCAGTTCAAAACTACTAGCAGTTCCATGGGAGAAAGATGAGGCTTTCTACTCCTGTAAAGATTTACAACCTCGGAAACCCTGTGCAGGGTCACTATGAGTCAGAACTGACTCCACGGCACATAGCCACCACCGACTATCATTTGGACATCTCTTTATTTATATATGTTCCTTGTTGTGCTACTAACCGCAAGGTCAGCAGTTTAAACCCACCAGCCACTCCATGGGAGAAAGACGAGGCTGTCTGTTCCCATAAAGATTTGCAGCCTCAAAAACGCTAGGGAGCAGTTCTGTCCCTTCCGATGAGCTTGCTCCTAGTCAGAATTGGCTCCATGGCAGCGGGTTATTTGTTGATGACATTTATGATAATGTACCAGGTGTTCATGGTAAAACACAGAGGACAAGATAGGCCTGTGGGTTATTGCATCCTGCAGCTAGACACTGTGACTAGGGCCTACTTCCTTGCTTTTGAGTTGCAACTGCAAAAACTGGTAGAAACTACTGCAGATATTGGGGTCCTGGTGTGGTCTATAAGCGCTGTCACCAGCTTCTCCTCGGAAACCTTATACAGTTGTTGTTAAGTGCGTTGAGTCAATTCCAACCCATAGTG